>NW_027101997.1:190000-196463 GCF_035609145.1 Eleutherodactylus coqui | reverse complement strand
GACTTTGAAACTTTTCCCCCCCGTGCAAACCTCACCGGGGGGCAGAGGGAGAGACCCGCGGGCCGTGCCCGGCCTCCCGGGACTCCCTCCGGGCAGCGCGGGCGGCTCGGACGGGGTTTTGAGCGAGTGCTGGGGGGGGTGTCTTCGGGGGCCCCCCGCGGGCCCCCCGGGGCACCTGCGCGGGGTGGCCCCTGCTGCCAGACACCCACTCCCTATCGACCATCCAGCCCCCCTACATACATCTGGCGGGGGTGCTTTTTTGAGTTCCCCCATTTTGGCAACTTGGCACATCCTATGGGGAAACCGGCAAAATCATGCCGACCTCCTGGAACTCCGGCTCGGCCTGGAGCCGCCGGTTTGTCCCCTTCCCGGTTCTCAGGCATTTTCGGACTTTGTCATTTTTTCAGCACTCTGTCAATGCGGCCAGCGGGAGCTGCCGCGGTCTGTGCCCAGGCACCAGGCTCTCCAAACGGACACCGGCGGAGGGTCAGGGGGTGTCTCGGCCAGATACTGAAAAACACTCAGGGGGTGCCCAGGCACCAGGCACTCCAAACGGACACCGTCGGAGGGTCAGGGGGTGTCTCAGCCAGATACTGAAAAACACTCAGGGGCGCACGGGGGCTGCACAGGGCCACCCCGGGCGGCCATATTGGCGGCTGGGACCCCCTATTCAGCAAACGCCAGGGGGCGCTCAGGGACACCCGGGGGCTGCTCCACTCGCCCCAGGCCGGCCTCCCTGAGGCGGGCACGTTAGCGGCTGAGACCCCCTCTCGAGCAGAGACCGGGGGGCGCTCGGGGACACACGGGGGCTGCTCCACTCGCCCCAGGCCGGACTCCCTGAGGCGGGCACATCAGCGGCTGAGAACCCCTCTCCACCAATGACCGGGGGACGCTCAGGGACACACGGGGGCTGCTCCACTCGCCCCAGGCCGGCCTCCCTGGGTACCCAGGCGGGCACATTAGCGGCTGAGACCCCCTCTCGACCAAAGACCGGGGGCGCTCAGGGACACGCGGGGGCTGCTCCACTCGCCCCAGGCCGGCCTCCCTGAGGCGGGCACATTAGCGGCTGAGACCCCCTCTCGACCAGAGACCGGGGGGCACTCGGGGACACACGGGGGCTGCTCCACTCGCCCCAGGCCGGACTCCCTGAGGCGGGCACATTAGCGGCCGAGACCCCCTCTCGACCAGAGACCGGGGGGCGCTCGGGGACACACGGGGGCTGCTCCACTCGCCCCAGGCCGGACTCCCTGAGGCGGGCACATTAGCGGCCGAGACCCCCTCTCCACCAGAGACCGGGGGGCGCTCGGGGACACACGGGGGCTGCTCCACTCACCCCAGGCCGGACTCCCTGAGGCCGGCACATTAGCGGCTGAGACCCCCTCTCCACCAAAGACCGGGGGGCGCTCGGGGACACACGGGGGCTGCTCCACTCGCCCCAGGCCGGACTCCCTGAGGCGGGCACATTAGCGGCTGAGACCCCCTCTCCACCAAAGACCGGGGGCACTCAGGGACACACGGGGGCCGCTCCACTCGCCCCAGGCCGGACTCCCTGAGGCGGGCACATTAGCGGCTGAGACCCCCTCTTCAGCAAACGCCAGGGGACACTCGGGGACACACGGGGGCTGCTCCACTCGCCCCAGGACGGACTCCCTGAGGCGGGCACATTAGCGGCTGGGACCCCCTCTCCACCAAAGACCGGGGGGCGCTCGGGGACACACGGGGGCTGCTCCACTCGCCCCAGGCCGGACTCCCTGAGGCGCGCACATTAGCGGCTGGGACCCCCTCTCCACCAAAGACCGGGGGGCGCTCGGGGACACACAGGGGCTGCTCCACTCGCCCCAGGCCGGCCTCTGTAGGTACCCAGGCGGGCACATTAGCGGCTGAGACCCCCTCTCCACCAAAGACCGGGGGGCGCTCGGGGACACACAGGGGCTGCTCCACTCGCCCCAGGCCGGCCTCTCTAGGTACCCAGGCGGGCACATTAGCGGCTGAGACCCCCTCTTGACCAAAGACCGGGGGACACTCAGGGACACACGGGGGCTGCTCCACTCACCCCAGGCCGGCCTCCCTAGGTACCCGGGCGGGCACATTAGCGGCTGAGACCCCCTCTTCAGCAAACGCCAGGGGACGCTCAGGGACACACGGGGGCTGCTCCACTCGCCCCAGGCCGGACTCCCTGAGGCGGGCACATTAGCGGCTGAGACCCCCTCTCCACCAAAGACCGGGGGGGGGGCGCTCGGGGACACACGGGGGCTGCTCCACTCGCCCCAGGCCGGACTCCCTGCGTACCCGGGCGGGCACATTAGCGGCTGAGACCCCCTCTCGACCAAAGACCGGGGGACGCTCAGGGACACACGGGGGCCCCTCCGCGCCCCCAGGCCGACCTCCAGGGCCTCCCTCCCGGCCCCTGGAGCAGCCAGCACCCCCTCGCCGTCAACACTCTCTCCCCGTTGGGACTTTGAAACTTTTCTGACCGTGCAAGCTTCATCGGACGGCAAGGGGGCAGGCTGCGGTCTGTGCCCGGCCTCCTGGGGTCCTGCCCGGGCACATCGGAGGCTCAGCGGGGGTTTTGAGCCACCGCTGGCAGGTGCACTCAGGGGGCCCTCCGCAGCCGCCCCGGGCCACCCCTGCAGCCAGCACACCGCTGCCAACAGCCCGCTCTCCGTCACCAGCCAGGCCCGTCCGCGCACATCTGCCGGGAGGGAGCTTTTTTTGAGACATACTGTCACTTTGTCAAAGACCGCACACCGCTCGTTCCCATATACCCCGACAAGGTGTTCGTGGTGACGTTTTGCGAGGCCTTATTTTACCGTCGTCGGCGCTATCAGGGGAAACACGCCCGCTCCTTCCGCCTCCCTGGTACCCTGGCTGGGCCCGGAGCGACCAGGATTACCCTCATACCGGTTCTCACGACCTGCACTGACACTCGACTCTGCCCCGGCCGCCGCAGCTCCCGCAGGCCCGGCCAGCCGGGTCCGCCCCCCTGGCCGGCGCCCGGAGCGTTTGGACTTTGTCGTTTCTTCTCCAAGACGCGTCTCTGCCAACTGCCGTGGACTTCAGCGGGGGCTGCTCCCCGTCTCCTGGGTGTCCTGCCCGGGCACATCGGAGGCTCAGCCTGGGTCTTCAGCCCCTACTGGTAGGTGCACTCAGGGGGCCCTCCGCAGCCGCCCAGGCCCACCCCTGCAGCCAGCACACGGCTGCCAGCAGCCACCACACAGCTGCCAACAGCCCGCTCTCCGTCACCCCCCAGCCCCTTCTGCATACATCTGCTGGGGGTGCTTTTTTGACTTCCCCCCTTTGGCCAATGGGGAAAAAGCTAAGGGGAAAACCTCCAGAGTCAGGCCGACCTCCTGGAACTCCAACCCGGCCTGGAGCCACCGGTTTGTCCCCTTCCCGGTTCTCACGACATGCATCGACACTCGGCTCAGCCCCGGCAGCCGCAGCCCCCGCCGGCCCCGCCAGCCCGGTCCGCAACCCTGGCCAGCGCCTGGAGCGTTTGGACTTTGTCATTTTTTCTCAAAGACCCATCTCTGCCAACTGCCGTGGGCTTCAGCGGGGGCTGCTCCCCGCCTCCTGGGTGTCCTGCCCGGGCACATCGGAGGCTCAGGCAATGTCTTGAGCCACCGCTGGCAGGTGCACTCAGGGGGCCCTCCGCAGCCTCCCAGGCCCACCCCCGCAGCCAGCACATGGCTGCCAGCAGCCACCACACAGCTGCCAACAGCCCGCTCTCCGTCACCCCCCAGCCCCTTATGCATACATCTGCTGGGGGTGCTTTTTTGACTTCCCCCCTTTTGGCCTATGGGGAAATGCTAAGGGGAAAACCTCCAGAGTCAGGCCGACCTCCTGGAACTCCAACCCGGCCTGGAGCCACAGGTTTGTCCCCTTCCCGGTTCTCACGACATGCATCGACACTCGGCTCAGCCCCGGCAGCCGCAGCTCCCGCCGGCCCGGCCAGCCCGGTCCGCACCCCTGGCCAGCGCCTGGAGCGTTTGGACTTTGTCATTTTTTCTCAAAGACCCATCTCTGCCAACTGCCGTGGGCTTCAGCGGGGGCTGCTCCCCGCCTCCTGGGTGTCCTGCCCGGGCACATCGGAGGCTCAGGCAATGTCTTGAGCCACCGCTGGTAGCTGCACTCAGGGGGCCCTCAGCAGCCGCCCAGGCCCACCCCTGCAGCCAGCACACGGCTGCCAGCAGCCACCACACAGCTGCCAACAGC
Organism: Eleutherodactylus coqui; assembly: GCF_035609145.1. Classification (NCBI taxonomy): domain Eukaryota; kingdom Metazoa; phylum Chordata; class Amphibia; order Anura; family Eleutherodactylidae; genus Eleutherodactylus; species Eleutherodactylus coqui. The sequence goes on along the minus strand of NW_027101997.1, from coordinate 192,248 downwards.
CCGCTCTCCGTCACCCCCCAGCCCCTCCTGCATACATCTGCTGGGGGTGCTTTTTTGACTTCCCCCCTTTTGGCCTATGGGAAAAAGCTAAGGGAAAAACCTCCAGAGTCAGGCCGACCTCCTGGAACTCCAACCCGGCCTGGAGCCACCGGTTTGTCCCCTTCCCGGTTCTCAGGACATGCATAGACACTCGGCTCAGCCCCGGCCGCCGCAGCCCCCGCCGGCCCGGCCAGCCCGGTCCGCACCCCTGGCCAGCGCCTGGAGCGTTTGGACTTTGTCATTTTTTCTCCAAGACTCGCCTCTGCCAACTGCCGTGGGCTTCAGCGGGGGCTGCTCCCCGCCTCCTGGGTGTCCTGCCCGGGCACATCGTATGCTCAGGCAATGTCTTGAGCCACCGCTGGTAGGTGCACTCAGGGGGCAGTCCGCAGCCGCCCGGGGCCCACCCCTGCAGCCAGCACACGGCTGCCAGCAGCCACCACACAGCTGCCAACAGCCCGCTCTCCGTCACCCCCCAGCCCAACTCTGCATACATCTGCCGGGGGTGCTTTTTTGACTTCCCCCCTTTTGGCCTATGGGGAAAAGCTAAGGGGAAAACCTCCAGAGTCAGGCCGACCTCCTGGAACTCCAACCCGGCCTGGAGCCACCGGTTTGTCCCCTTCCCGGTTCTCAGGACATGCCTAGACACTCGGCTCAGCCCCGGCCGCCGCAGCCCCCGCCGGCCCGGCCAGCCCGGTCCGCACCCCTGGCCGGCACGCCTGGAGCGTTTGGACTTTGTCGTTTTTTTCAAAGACTCATCTCTGCCAACTGCCGTGGGCTTCAGCGGGGGCTGCTCCCCGCCTCCCGGGTGTCCTGCCCGGGCACATCGGAGGCTCAGGCAATGTCTTGAGCCACCGCTGGTAGCTGCGCTTTGGGGGCCCTCGGCAGCCGCCCAGGCCCACCCCTGCAGCCAGCACACGGCTGCCAGCAGCCACCACACAGCTGCCAACAGCCCGCTCTCCATCACCCCCCAGCCACTTCTGCATACATCTGCTGGGGGTGCTTTTTTGACTTCCCCCGTTTTGGCCTATGGTAAAATGCTAAGGGGAAAACCTCCAGAGTCAGGCCGACCTCCTGGAACTCCAGCTCGGCCTCGAGCCACCGGTTTGTCCCCTTCCCGGTTCTCACGACATGCATCGACACTCGGCTCAGCCCCAGCAGCTGCAGCTCCCGCCGGCCCGGCCAGCCCGGTCCGCACCCCTGGCCAGCGCCTGGAGCGTTTGGACTTTGTCATTTTTTTTCAAAGACTCGTCTCTGCCAACTGCCGTGGGCTTCAGCGGGGGCTGCTCCCCGCCTCCTGGGTGTCCTGCCCGGGCACATCGTATGCTCAGGCAATGTCTTGAGCCACCGCTGGTAGGTGCACTCAGGGGGCCCTCCGCAGCCGCCCAGGCCCACCCCTGCAGCCAGCACACGGCTGCCAGCAGCCACCACACAGCTGCCAACAGCCCGCTCTCCGTCACCCCCCAGCCCATCTGCATACATCTGGCGGGGGTGCTTTTTTGACTTCCCCCCTTTTGGCCTATGGGGAAAAGCCAGGGGGGAAACCTCCAGAGTCAGGCCGACCTCCTGGAACTCCAACCCGGCCTGGAGCCACAGGTTTGTCCCCTTCCCGGTTCTCAGGACAAGCATAGACACTCGGCTCAGCCCCGGCCGCCGCAGCCCCCGCCGGCCCGGCCAGCCCGGTCCGCACCCCTGGCCAGCGCCTGGAGCGTTTGGACTTTGTCATTTTTTCTCAAAGACCCATCTCTGCCAACTGCCCTGGGCTTCAGCGGGGGCTGCTCCCCGCCTCCTGGGTGTCCTGCCCGGGCACATCGGAGGCTCAGGCAATGTCTTGAGCCACCGCTGGCAGGTGCACTCAGGGGGCCCTCCGCAGCCTCCCGGGCCCACCCCCGCAGCCAGCACACGGCTGCCAGCAGCCACCACACAGCTGCCAACAGCCCGCTCTCCGTCACCCCCCAGCCCCTTATGCATACATCTGCTGGGGGTGCTTTTTTGACTTCCCCCCTTTTGGCCTATGGGATAATGCCAAGGGGAAAACCTCCAGAGTCAGGCCGACCTCATGGAACTCCAACCCGGCCTGAAGCCACCGGTTTGTCCCCTTCCCGGTTCTCACGACATGCATCGACACTCGGCTCAGCCCCGGCAGCCGCAGCTCCCGCCGGCCCGGCCAGCCCGGTCCGCACCCCTGGCCAGCGCCTGGAGCGTTTGGACT
>NW_027101997.1:150000-177500 GCF_035609145.1 Eleutherodactylus coqui | reverse complement strand
GGCAGGGGGCCACCGCAGCCCCCTTTAGGTGGCTTCGTACACCTCTTGAACGTGGCGCCCGGCCGCTCGGAGAGCGGGGTCTACCCGGGCAGACAGCCTGTCGGCCCCGCGGCCTGGGCAGGCGGAGCGGGTGCTCTTGCGCTCGGGGGCTCTGCTCGGCCCGGAGAGTTGGGTGCGGGGCGCCGTCGCCTCGCTGGAACCAGGGGCGTTGTGACGTTCGCACGCGCCTAGCCGCCGCCAGGACAGGCCGGAAAGGTTGAGCTGCATACGGATCTAAGCCGTTGCCCAAACTAACTCTGGCTCGTGTGACCGACACAGCCGCGCACGCGCTTTCCTACGACACTCGACCGCCTGGCTCCCCTCGGCCTGGGAGGCACTCTCGGGGCGGGGGGCACCGCAGCCCCCCCAAAGGTGGCTTCGTACACCTCTTGAACGTTGGGGCCCGGCCGCTCGGAGAGCGGGGTCTACCCGGGCAGACAGCCTGTCGGCCCCGCGGCCTGGACAGGCGGAGTGGGGACAAGCCAAGGCTACCGGCGGGCCTCGGACGGCCAGGGGTGGAAGGGCTCCACCTCAAGGTGGCTTCGTACACCTCTTGAACGTTGGGGCCCGGCCGCTCGGAGAGCGGGGTCTACCCGGGCAGACAGCCTGCTGGCCCCGCGGCCTGGACAGGCGGAGCGGGGAACCTTGCGCTCGGGGGCTCTGCTCGGCCCAGAGAGTGGGGTGCGGGGCGCCGTCGCCTCGCTGGAACCAGGGGCGTCGTGCCATTCGCGCGCGCGCGCCTAGCCGCCGCCAGAACAGGCCGGAAAGGATGAGCTTCATACGGATCTAAGCCGTTGCCCAAACTACCTCTGGCCCCTGTGACCGACACAGCCGTGGCACGCGCTTTCCTACGACACTCGACCGCCGGGCTCCCTCGGCCTGGGAGGCACTCTCGGGGCGGGGGGCACCGCAGCCCCCCCAAAGGTGGCTTCGTACACCTCTTGAACGTGGCGCCCGGCCGCTCGGAGAGCGGGGTCTACCCGGGCAGACAGCCTGTCGGCCCCGCGGCCTGGACAGGCGGAGCGGGGAAAAGCCTAGGCTACCGGCGGGCGGGATCGACCGGGAAGCCGCCGTGGGGGAACACAAGTTGGACGCCTCGCGCCGTCGCGGACCACCGTCCTCCGTCTCTCGGGAAGGGGGGGCCGCCCGAGGCGCACGGGCCTCGGACGGCCAGGGGTGGAAGGGCTCCACCCCGAGGTGGCTTCGTACACCTCTTGAACGTTGGGGCCCGGCCGCTCAGTGAGAACAGGGTCTACCCGGGCAGACAGCCTGTCGGCCCCGCGGCCTGGACAGGCAGAGTGGGGAAAAGCCTAGGCTACCGGGCGGGATCGACCGGATAGCCGCCGTGGGGGAACACAAGTTGGACGCCTCGCGCCGTCGCGGACCACCGTCCTCCGTCTCTCTCCCTCTCTCGGGAAGGGGGGCCGCCCGAGGCGCACGGGCCTCGGACGGCCAGGGGTGGAAGGGCTCCACCCCGAGGTGGCTTCGTACACCTCTTGAACGTTGGGGCCCGGCCGCTCAGTGAGAACGGGGTCTACCCGGGCAGACAGCCTGTCGGCCCCGCGGCCTGGACAGGCAGAGTGGGGAAAAGCCTAGGCTACCGGGCGGGATCGACCGGATAGCCGCCGTGGGGGAACACAAGTTGGACGCCTCGCGCCGTCGCGGACCACCGTCCTCCGTCTCTCTCCCTCTCTCGGGAAGGGGGGCCGCCCGAGGCGCACGGGCCTCGGACGGCCAGGGGTGGAAGGGCTCCACCCCGAGGTGGCTTCGTACACCTCTTGAACGTTGGGGCCCGGCCGCTCAGTGAGAACGGGGTCTACCCGGGCAGACAGCCTGTCGGCCCCGCGGCCAGGACAGGCAGAGTGGGGAAAAGCCTAGGCCACCGGGCGTGATCGACCGGGTAGCCGCCGTGGGGAACACAACTTGGACGTCTCGCGCCGTCGCGGACCACCGTCCTCCGTCTCTCTCTCCCTCTCTCGGAAGGGAGGCCGCCCGAGGCGCACGGGCCTCGAACGGCCAGGGGTGGAAGGGATCCACCCCCCGCGGGAAGGGGACGCGCGGCGGCACCCGGACGCGGGAGCGTTGACCCGGGGGTCTTTACTCCGCCGAGGCGTAGCCCGGAGAAGGAGCGAGACCGGCCGGCGGGGGTGGAACACCCCCTCATGCCTCGCTCCTTCTGGGGATAAAGCGCGTCGTCCGCAGGCCGCCGTCCCCTATCCCCGCCCTGGACCGCCCGCATCGGCCGGAGCCCGAGGGGACAGGCGGGGGTCCTTCGCTTTCGGGAAAACCGTCACCAAACGTGGGGCCCGTGCCCCGCTCTCGGCCGCCCTGAGGCGGGAGAGCCCGGATCGTTCTCTCTCTCGGCGTCGGCCCCACCGACGCCGTCGCACGGTGGCCTGGGAAAGGGCTGCACCCCCTGCGCCACGCTTCTCCCCCGGAGTACTCCCCCCGCAGGGGGCTCCGCGGGGTGTCCCGACGCGCAGAGTCGCTCGCCTTCTTCCGCGGGGGACGGGAGGGACGCCCACGCGCGTCCCTTCCCCATCCTCGAGAGCCGTACGCGCCGAGGGTGAACCCGCTCGCCGGGGCGCCGGGGAGCAGGGCCCTTGTGGTCCTTCCCCGGACATGGGCGCGGCGAGGGTCCCCCGGCCGCGACGGCTCTCCCGTTGACCCACTCTCTCGCCTTGGGTGGTGGTGATGGAGGCGGCTGCCTACGCCTCAGCCCGGCATCTCGGAGGGGGGTCGCCCGGGCAGCCAGCCAGCCAGCCTGTTGGCCCCGCGGCCTGCACAGGCGGAGTGGGGACACTTGCGCTCTATGACTCTGCTCCCAGGGAGGTGGCAGAGGGGCGGCCGCGGTGCTTTGACTTTGAGCGGTCCCCACTCCAGCACTCTGAGAAATAGTCACTTTGTCAAAGACCGCACACCGCTCGTTCCCTTATATGCAAAAAAGGTGTTCGTCCTGACGTTTTGCGAGCCCTTATTTTACCGTCGTCGGCGCTATCAGGGGAAACAGGCCCGCTCCTTCCGCCTTCATGGAACCGTAGCTCGGCCCCGAGGGCCCAGGATTACCCTCATACCGGTTCTCACGACATGCGTCGACACTCGGCTCGGCCCCGGCAGCCGCAGCTCCCGCCGGCCCGGCCAGCCGGGTCCGCACCCCTGGCCGGCGCCTGGAGCGTCTGGACTTTGTCGTTTTCTCTCCGAGACTCGTCTCTGCCAACTGCCGTGGACTTCGGCGGGGGCTGCCGCGGGCTGTGCCCGGCCTCTTGGGGGTCCCGCCTGCCCGCGCAGGCAGCTAGGACAGGGTTATCAGCGCTCTCAGGGGGGCCTCCGCAGACCCCCCCACAGGTGGCTCCGTACACCTCTTGAACGTGGCGCCCGGCCGCTCGGAGAGCGGGGTCTTCCCAGGCAAGCCGCCTGTGGGCCCCGCGGCCTGGACAGGCGGAGCGGAGACAAGCCCAGGCTACCGGCAGGATCGACCGGCTGGCAGTCGTGGTGGAACAACGGGGACGCCTCGCGCCGCCGCGGGCCACCGTCCTCCGTCTCTCTCCCACTCTCGGAGGCAGGCCGCCCGAGGCCAACGGGCCTCGGACGGCGTGGGGTGGAAGGGCTCCACCCCAGGGGAAGAAAACACGCCCGCGCGCGTTTGCACAGTCTGCCCCGGCCCGGCATCTCGGAGGGGGGTCGCCCGGGCAGCCAGCCAGCCAGCCAGCCTGTTGGCCCCGCGGCCTGCACAGGCGGAGTGGGGACACTTGCGCTCTACGACTCTGCTCCCAGGGAGGTGGCAGAGGGGCGGCCGCAGTGCTTTGACTTTGAGCGGTCCGCACTCCCTTCTCAGCACTCTGAGAAATAGTCACTTGGTCAAAGACCGCACTCCGCTCGTTCCCTTATATGCAAAAAAGGTGTTCGTCCTGACGTTTTGCGAGGCCTTAATTTACCGCCGTCGGCGCTATCAGGGGGAACAGGCCCGCTCCTTCCGCCCTCCTGGAACCGTGCCTCGGCCCGGAGCGACCAGGATTACCCTCATACCGCTTCTCACGACATGCATCGATACTCGGCTCAGCCCCGGCAGCCGCAGCTCCCGCCGGCCCGGCCAGCCGGGTCCGCACCCCTAACCAGCGCCTGGAGCGTTTGGACTTTGTCGTTTTTTCTCAAAGACTCATCTCTGCCAACGACTTCAGCAGGGGCTGCCACCTGCTGTTCCCCCGCCAATGGGTGTCCTGACCTGCAACACCGGAGGCTCAGGCGTGGTCTTGAGCAACTGCTGGTAGGTGCACCTCGGGGGCCCTCTGCAGCCAGCACACCGCTGCCAACAGCCCGCTCCCCGTCACCATCCAGCCCCTCTGCATACATCTGCCGGGGGTGCTTTTTTGACTTCCCCCATGTTGGCCTATGGGGAAAAGCCAGGGGGAAAACCTCCAGAGTCAGGCCGACCTCCTGGAACCCCAGCTCGGCCTGGAGCTACTGGTTTGCCCCCTTCCCGGTTCTCAGGACATGCATTGACACTCGGCTCAGCACCAGCCGCCGCAGCCCCCGCCTGCCCGGCCAGCCCGGTCCGCACCCCTGGCCGGCACGCCTGGAGCGTTTGGACTTTGTCATTTTCATGACTTGTCTCCTCAGACATTGTCCGACTGCAAGGGGGGTGTGCCGCGGTCCGTGCCCAGCCTCCAGGGGTTGCCCCCGGCCCCTGGAGCAGCCAGCACCCCCTCGCCCTCAACACTCTCTCTCCCCGTGGGGACTTTGAAACTTTTTCTGACCGCGAAAGCTTCGGCAAACGGCAAGGGGGGCAGCCGGCGTTCTGTGCCCGGCCTCCTGGGGTCCTGCCGGGGCACATCGGAGGCTCAGCCAGGGTGTTGAGCCACCACTGGCAGGTGCACTCAGGGGGCCCTCCGCAGACGCCCATGCACACCTCCGCAGCCAGCACACTGCTGCCAACAGCCCGCTCCCCGTCACCCGCCAGCCCCTCCGCATACATCTGCTGGGGGTGCTTTTTTGACTTCCCCCATTTTGGCCAATGGGAAAATGTCAAGGGGAAAACCTCCGGAGTCAGGCCCACCTCCTGGAACTCCATCCCGGCCTGGAGCTACTAGTTTGTCCCCTTTCCGGTTCTCAGGACATGCATTGACACTCGGCTCTTCCCCAGCCGCCGCAGCTCCCGCCGGCCCGTCCAGCCGGGTCCGCACCCCTGGCCGGCGCCTGGAGCGTTTGGACTTTGTCGTTTTTCCTCAAAGACTCATCTCTGCCAACTGCCCTGGGCTTCAGCAGTGGCTGCCGCGGGCTGTGCACGGCCTCCTGGGGGGTCCCGCCTGCCCTCGCAGGCAGCTAGGACAGGGTTCTCAGCAGGGGCTTGGATGCGGTGTCAGGGGGGCCTCCGCAGCCCCCCAAGGTGGCTTCCTACACCTCTCGAACGTTGGGGCCCGGCCGCTCGGAGAGCGGGGTCTGCCCGGGCAGCCAGCCAGCCTGTTGGCCCCGCGGCCTGCACAGGCGGAGTGGGGACCCTCGCGCTCGATGACTCTGCTCCCAGGGAGGTGGCAGAGGGGCGGCCGCGGTGCTTTGACTTTGAGCGGTCCCCACTCCTCAGCACATTGAGAAATAGTCACTTTGTCAAGGACCGCACACCGCTCGTTCCCTTATATGCAAAAAAGGTGTTCGTCCTGACGTTTTGCGAGGCCTTATTTTACCGCCGTCGGCGCTATCAGGGGAAACGGGCCCGCTCCTTCCGCCCTCCTGGAACCGTGCCTCGGCCCGGAGCGACCAGGATCACCCTCATACCGGTTCTCGTGACATACATCGACACTCGGCTCAGCCCCGGCAGCCGCAGCTCCCACCGGCCCAGCCAGCCGGGTCCGCCACCCTGGCCGGCACGCCTGGAGCGTTTGGACTTTGTCGTTTTTTCAAAGACTCATCTCTGCCAACGACTTCAGCAGGGGCTGCCACCTGCTGTTCCCCGCCAATGGGTGTCCTGACCTGCAACACCGGAGGCTCAGGCAGGGTCAAGAGCAACTGCTGGTAGGTGCACTCAGGGGGCCCTCTGCAGCCGCCCAGGGCCACCTCTGCAGCCAGCACACTGCTGCCAACAGCCCGCTCCCCGTCACCCCCCCCCAGGCCCCTCTGCATACATCTGCCGGGGGTGCTTTTTTGACTTCCCCCATTTTGGCCAATGGGAAAATGCCAAGGGGAAAACCTCCAGAGTCAGGCCGACCTCATGGAACTCAAGCCCGGCCTGGAGCCACCGGTCTGTCCCCTTCCCGGTTCTCAGGGATTTTTGGACTTGTGATTTCCGTGATTCGTCTCTTCAAACTTTGTTGGACTACAATGGGGGGCGACCGGCGGTCCGTGCCCGGCCTCCTGGGGTCCTGCCCGGGGACAGCGGAGGCTCAGCCAGGGTTTTGAGCCACCGCTGGCAGGTGCACTCACGGGGCCCTCCGCAGCCGCCCATGCACACCTCTTCAGCCAGCACACTGCTGCCAAACACCCGCTCCCCATCACCCCCCAGCCCCTCTGCATACATCTGCTGGGGGTGCTTTTTTGACTTCCCCCATTTTGGCCTATGGGGAAAAGCCAGGGGGAAAACCTCCAGAGTCAGGCCGACCTTCTGGAACTCGAGCTCGGCTTGGAGCCGCCGGTTTGCCCCCTTCCCGGTTCTCAGGACCTGCATTGACACTCGGCTCAGCCCCGGCAGCCGCAGCCCCCGCCGGCCCAGCCAGCAGGGTCCGCCCCCCTGGCCGGCGCCTGGAGCGTTTGGACTTTGTCATTTTCATGACTTGTCTCCTCAAACTTTGTTCGACTGCAAGGGGGGGTGTGCCGCGGTCCGTGCCCAGCCTCCAGGGGTTGCCCCCGGCCCCTGGAGCAGCCAGCACCCCCTCGCCCTCAACACTCCCCGTTGGGACTTTGAAACTTTTCTGACGGTGCAAGCTTCATCAAACGGCAAGGGGGCAGGCTGCGGTCTGTGCCCGGCCTCCTGGGGTCCTCCCTGGGGACATCGGAGGCTCAGCCAGGGTTTTGAGCCACTGCTGGCAGGTGCACTCAGAGGGCCCTCCGCAGCCGCCCATGCACACCTCTGCAGCCAGCACACCGCTGCCAACAGCCCGCTCCCCATCACCAGCCAGCCCCTCTGCATACATCTGCTGGGGGTGCTTTTTTGACTTCCCCCATTGTGGCCAATGGGAAAATGCCAAGGGGAAAACCTCCAGAGTCCTGCCGACCTCCTGGAACTCCAACCCGGCCTGGAGCCACCGGTTTGTCCCCTTCCCGGTTCTCAGGACCTGCATCGACACTCGGCTTAGCCCCGGCAGCTGCAGCCACCGCCGGCCCGGCCAGCCGTGTCCGCCCCCCTGGCCGGCACGCCTGGAGCGTTTGGACTTTGTCATTTTCATGACTTGTCTCCTCAAACTTTGTTCAACTGCAAGGGGGGCTGCCCCGGCTGTTCCCCGCCTCCTGGGTGTCCTTCCCTGCAACACCGGAGGCTCAGGCAGGGTCTTGACCCACGACTGTTGGGTGCTCCTAGGGGGCCCCTCCACACCCCCAGTCCCACCTCCAGGGGCTCCCCCCGGCCCCTGGAGCAGCCAGCACCCCCTCGCCGTCAACCCTCTCTCCCCGTTGGGACTTTGAAACTTTTTCCGACCGTGCAAGCTTCGTCAAACGGCAAAGGGGGCAAGCGGCGGTCTGTGCCCGGCCTCCTGGGGTCCTGCCCGGGGACATCGGAGGCTCAGCCAGGGTGTTGAGCCACTACTGGTAGGTGCACTCAGGGGGCCCTCCGCAGCCGCCCCGGGCCACCCCTGCAGCCAGCACACACCGCTGCCAACAGCCCGCTCTCCGTCACCAGCCAGCCCCGTCCGCGCACATCTGCCGGGGGTGCTTTTTTTGAGACACACTGTCACTTTGTCAAAGACCGCACACCGCTCGTTCCCTTATACCCCGACAAGGTGTTCGTGCTGACGTTTTGCGAGGCCTTATTTTACCGCCGTCGGCGCTATCAGGGGAAACAGGCCCGCTCCTTCCGCCTTCGTGGAACCGGGGCTCGGCCCGGAGCGACCAGGATTACCCTCATACCGGTTCTCACGACATGCATCGATACTCGGCTCAGCCCCGGCAGCCGCAGCTCCCACCGGCCCAGCCAGCCGGGTCCGCCACCCTGGCCGGCCCGCCTGGAGCGTTTGGACTTTGTCATTTTTCTCAAAGACTCATCTCTGCCAACTGCCGTGGGATTCAGCAGGGGCTGCCACGGCTGTTCCCCGCCTCCTGGGGTTTCCTGCCCTGCAACACCGGAGGGTCAGGGGGGGTCTTGAGCAACTACTGGTAGGTGCACCTCGGGGGCCCTCTGCAGCCGCCCAGGCCACCCCCGCAGCCAGCACGCTGCTGCCAACAGCCCGCTTCCCCATGACCAGCCAGCCCCTCTGCATACATCTGCTGGGGGTGCTTTTTGGACTTCCCCCGTTTTGGCCTATGGGGAAAAGCCAGGGGGGAAACCTCCAGAGTCCTGCCGACCTCCTGGAACTCAAGCCCGGCCTGGAGCCACCGGTCTGTCCCCTTCCCGGTTCTCAGGGATTTTTTGGACTTGTGATTCTCGTGATTCGCCTCTTCAAACTTTGTTGGACTACAATGGGGGGCGACCGGCGGTCCGTGCCCAGCCTCCAGGGTGTCCTGCCCTGCAACACCAGAGGCTCGGGCAGGGTCTTGACCGACTACTGTTGGGCGCTCCTAGGGGGGCCCCTCCACACCCCCAGGCCCACCTCCAGGGCCTCCCTCCCGGCCCCTGGAGCAGCCAGCGCCCCCTCGCCGTCAACGCTCTCTCCCCGTTGGGACTTTGAAACTTTTCTGACCGTGCAAGCTTCGTCAAACGGCAAGGGGGGGCAGCCGGCGTTCTGTGCCCAGCCTCCTGGGGTCCTGCCGGGGCACATCGGAGGCTCAGCCAGGGTGTTGAGCCACCACTGGCAGGTGCACTCAGGGGGCCCTTCGCAGCCGCCCATGCACACCTCTGCAGCCAGCACACTGCTGCCAACAGCCCGCTCCCCGTCACCCGCCAGCCCCTCTGCATACATCTGCCGGGGGTGCTTTTTTGACTTCCCCCATTGTGGCTTATGAGGAAAAGCCAGGGGGAAAACCTCCAGAGTCAGGCCGACCTCCTGGAACTCCGGCCCGGCCTGGAGCTACTGGTTTGCCCCCTTCCCGGTTCTCAGGACATGCATCGACACTCGGCTCTTCCCCAGCCGCCGCAGCTCCCGCCGGCCCGGCCAGCCGGGTCCGCACCCCTGACCAGCGCCTGGAGCGTTTGGACTTTGTCGTTTTTTTCTCAAAGACTCATCTCTGCCAACGACTTCAGCAGGGGCTGCCACCTGCTGTTCCCCCGCCAATGGGTGTCCTGACCTGCAACACCGGAGGCTCAGGCGTGGTCTTGAGCAACTGCTGGTAGGTGCACCTCGGGGGCCCTCTGCAGCCAGCACACCGCTGCCAACAGCCGGCTCCCCGTCACCATCCAGCCCCTCTGCATACATCTGACGGGGGTGCTTTTTTGACTTCCCCCATTTTGGCCTATGGCGAAAAGCCAGGGGGAAAACCTCCAGAGTCAGGCCGACCTCCTGGAACTCCAGCTCGGCCTGGAGCTACTGGTTTGCCCCCTTCCCGGTTCTCAGGACATGCATCGACACTCGGCTCTTCCCCAGCCGCCGCAGCTCCCGTCGGCCCGGCCAGCCGGGTCCGCCACCCTGGCCGGCGCCTGGAGCATTTGGACTTTGCCATTTTTTTCTCAAAGACTCATCTCTGCCAACGACTTCAGCAGGGGCTGCCACCTGCTGTTCCCCCGCCAATGGGTGTCCTGACCTGCAACACCGGAGGCTCAGGCGTGGTCTTGAGCAACTGCTGGTAGGTGCACCTCGGGGGCCCTCTGCAGCCAGCACACCGCTGCCAACAGCCCGCTCCCCGTCACCATCCAGCCCCTCTGCATACATCTGACGGGGGTGCTTTTTTGACTTCCCCCATTTTGGCCTATGGCGAAAAGCCAGGGGGAAAACCTCCAGAGTCAGGCCGACCTCCTGGAACTCCAGCTCGGCCTTGAGCTACTGGTTTGCCCCCTTCCCGGTTCTCAGGAAATGCATCGATACTCGGCTCTTCCCCAGCCGCCGCAGCTCCCGTCGGCCCGGCCAGCCGGGTCCGCCACCCTGGCCGGCGCCTGGAGCATTTGGACTTTGTCGTTTTTTCTCAAAGACTCATCTCTGCCAGCTGCCAAGGACTTCAGTAGGGGCTGCCACCTGCTGTTCCCCGCCAATGGGTGTCCTGCCCTGCCACACCGGAGGCTCAGGCAGGGTCTTGAGCAACTGCTGGTTGGTGCTCTCAGGGGGCCCCTCCACACCCCCAGGCCCACCTCCAGGGCCTCCCTCCCGGCCCCTGGAGCAGCCAGCGCCCCCTCGCCGTCAACGCTCTCTCCCCGTTGGGACTTTGAAACTTTTCTGACCGCGCAAGCTTCGTCAAACGGCAAGGGGGGCAGCCGGCGTTCTGTGCCCGGCCTCCTGGGGTCCTGCCCGGGCACATCGGAGGCTCAGCCAGGGTGTTGAGCCACCACTGGCAGGTGCACTCAGGGGGCCCTCCGCAGACGCCCATGCACACCTCCGCAGCCAGCACACTGCTGCCAACAGCCCGCTCCCCGTCACCCGCCAGCCCCTCTGCATACATCTGCTGGGGGTGCTTTTTTGACTTCCCCCATTTTGGCTTATGAGGAAAAGCCAGGGGGAAAACCTCCAGAGTCAGGCCGACCTCCTGGAACTCCGGCCCGGCCTGGAGCTACTGGTTTGCCCCCTTCCCGGTTCTCAGGACATGCATCGACACTCGGCTCAGCCCCGGCAGCCGCGGCTCCCGCCGGCCCGGCCAGCCGGGTACGCCACCCTGGCCGGCGCTTGGAGCGTTTGGACTTTGTCATTTTTCTCAAAGACCCATCTCTGCCAACTGCCGTGGGCTTCAGCAGTGGCTGCCGCGGGCTGTGCCCGGCCTACTGGGGGGTCCCGCCTGCCCGCGCAGGCAGCTAGGACAGGGCTCTCAGCAAGGGCTTGGAGGCGCTCTCAGGGGGGGGCCTCCGCAGCCCCCCAAGGTGGCTTCGTACACCTCTCGAACGTTGGGGCCCGGCCGCTCGGAGAGCGGGGTCTGCCCGGGCAGCCAGCCAGCCTGTCGGCCCCACGGCCCGCGCTGGCGGAGTGGGGACACTCGCGCTCGATGTCTCTGCTCCCAGGGAGGCGGCAGAGGGGCGGCCGCGGTGCTTTGACTTTGAGCGGTCCCCACTCCCTTCTCAGCACATTGAGAAATAGTCACTTTGTCAAAGACCGCACACCGCTCGTTCCCTTATATGCAAAAAAGGTGTTCGTCCTGACGTTTTGCGAGGCCTTAATTTACCGCCGTCGGCGCTATCAGGGAAAACGGGCACGCTCCTTCCGCCCTACTGGAACCGTGCCTCGGCCCGGAGCGACCAGGATTACCCTCATACCGGTTCTCACGACATGCATCGACACTCGGCTCTTCCCCGGCAGCCGCAGCTCCCGCCGGCCCGGCCAGCCGGGTCCGCCCCCCTGGCCGGCGCCTGGAGCGTTTGCACTTTGTCATTTTTTCTCAAAGACTCATCTCTGCCAACTGCCCTGGGCTTCAGCAGTGGCTGCCTCGGGCTGTGCCCGGCCTCTTGGGGGTCCCGCCTGCCCGCGCAGGCAGCTAGGACGGGGTTATCTGCCCTCTCAGGGGGGCCACCGCAGCCCCCCAAGGTGGCTTCGTACACCTCTTGAACGTTGGGCCCGGCCGCTCGGAGAGCGGGGTCTGCCCGGGCAGCCAGCCAGCCTGTCGGCCCCGCGGCCTGGGCAGGCGGAGTGGGGACCCTCGCGCTCGATGACTCTGCTCCCAGGGAGGTGGCAGAGGGGCGGCCGCGGCGCTTTGACTTTGAGCGGTCCCCACTCCGCACATTGAGAAATAGTCACTTTGTCAAAGACCGCACACCGCTCGTTCCCTTATATGCAAAAAAGGTGTTCGTCCTGACGTTTTGCGAGGCCTTATTTTACCGCCGTCGGCGCTATCAGGGGAAGCGGGCCCGCTCCTTCCGCCTTCCTGGAACCGTGCCTCGGCCCCGAGGGCCCAGGATTACCCTCATACCGGTTCTCACGACATGCATCGACACTCGGCTCAGCCCCGGCAGCCGCAGCTCCCGCCGGCCCGACCAGCCGGGTCCGTCCCCCTGGCCGGCGCCCGGAGCGTTTGGACTTTGTCGTTTTTTCATCCAACACTCTCCTCTGGCAAATGCCATGGACTTCAGCGGGGGCTGCCGCGGGCTGTTCCCCGCCTCCTGGGTGTCCTGCCCTGCAACACCGGAGGCACAGGCACACTGCTGCCAACAGCCCGCTCTCCATCACCCCCCAGCCCCTTCTGCATACATCTGCCGGGGGTGCTTTTTTGCCTCCCCCCATTTTGGCCTATGGGGAAAAGCCAGGGGGAAAACGTCCAGAGTCAGGCCGACCTCCTGGAACTCCAGCTTGGCCTGGAGCCACCGGTTTGTCCCCTTCCCGGTTCTCACGACATGCATCGACACTCGGCTCAGCCCCGGCAGCCGCAGCACCCGCCGGCCCGGCCAGCCGGGTCCGCCCCCCCTGGCCGGCACGCCTGGAGCGTCTGGACTTTGTCGTTTTTCCTCCAAGACTCGCCTCTGGCAAATGCCATGGACTTCAGCGGGGGCTGCCGCGGGCTGTTCCCCGCCTCCTGGGTGTCCTGCCCTGCAACACCGGAGGCTCAGGCAGGGTCTTGAGCTACTGCTGGTAGGCGCACCTCGGGGGCCCTCCGCAGCCGCCCAGGCCACCTCCGCAGCCAGCACACTGCTGCCAACAGCCCGCTTCCCCATGACCAGCCAGCCCCTCTGCATACATCTGCTGGGGGTGCTTTTTTGACTTCCCCCCTTTTGGCCTATGGGGAAAAGCCAGGGGGAAAACCTCCAGAGTCAGGCCGACCTCCTGGAACTCCAGCCCGGCCTGGAGCCGCCGGTCTGTCCCCTTCCCGGTTCTCAGGACCTGCATCGACACTCGGCTTAGCCCCGGCAGCTGCAGCCCCCGCCGGCCCGGCCAGCCGGGTCCGTCCCCCTGGCCGGCACGCCTGGAGCGTTTGGACTTTGTCGTTTTTCCTCAAAGACTCATCTCTGCCAACTGCCGTGGGATTCAGCATGGGCTGCCGCGGGCTGTGCACAGCCTCCTGGGGGGGTCCCGCCTGCCCGCGCAGGCAGCTAGGACAGGGTTCTCAGCAGGGGCTTGGAGGCGCTCTCAGGGGGGCCTCCGCAGGCCCCCAAGGTGGCTTCGTACACCTCTTGAACGTGGCGCCCGGCCGCTCGGAGAGCGGGGTCTACCCGGGCAGCCAGCCGGCCTGTCGGCCCCGCGGCCTGGACAGGCGGAGTGGGGACACTCGCGCTCGATGACTCTGCTCCCAGGGAGGTGGCAGAGGGGCGGCCGCGGCGCTTTGACTTTGAGCGGCCCCCACTCCCTTCTCAGCACATTGAGAAATAGTCACTTTGTCAAAGACCGCACACCGCTCGTTCCCTTATATGCAAAAAAGGTGTTCGTCCTGACGTTTTGCGAGGCCTTAATTTACCGCCGTCGGCGCTATCAGGGGAAACAGGCCCGCTCCTTCCGCCTCCCTGGAACCGCGCCTCGGCCCCGGGGGCCCAGGATTAACCTCATACCGGTTCTCACGACATGCATTGATACTCGGCTCAGCCCCGGCAGCCGCAGCTCCCGCCGGCCCAGCCAGCCGGGTCCGCCACCCTGGCCGGCACGCCTGGAGCGTTTGGACTTTGTCGTTTTTCTCAAAGACTCATCTCTGCCAACGACTTCAGCAGGGGCTGCCACCTGCTGTTCCCCGCCAATGGGTGTCCTGACCTGCAACACCGGAGGGTCATGGGGGGTCTTGAGCAACTACTGGTAGGTGCAGCACCTCGGGGGCCCTCTGCAGCCAGCACACTGCTGCCAACAGCCCGCTCCCCGTCACCCCCCAGCCCCTCTGCATACATCTGCCGGGGGTGCTTTTTTGACTTCCCCCATGTTGGCCTATGGGGAAAAGCCAGGGGGAAAACCTCCAGAGTCAGGCCGACCTCCTGGAACCCTAGCCCGGCCTGGAGCTACTGGTTTGCCCCCTTCCCGGTTCTCAGGACATGCCTTGACACTCGGCTCTTCCCCAGCCGCCGCAGCTCCCGTCGGCCCGGCCAGCCGGGTCCGCCCCCCTGACCGGCGCCTGGAGCGTTTGGACTTTGTCATTTTTTTCAAAGACTCATCTCTGCCAAGGACTTCAGCAGGGGCTGCCACCTGCTTTTCCCCGCCAATGGGTGTCCTGCCCTGCAACACCGGAGGCTCAGGCAGGGTCTTGAGCAACTGCTGGTAGGTGCTCTCAGGGGGCCCCGCCACACCCCCAGGCCCACCTCCAGGGCCTCCCTCCCGGCCCCTGGAGCAGCCAGCACCCCCTCACCGTCAGCACTCTCTCCCCGTTGGGACTTTGAAACTTTTCTGACCGTGCAAGCTTCGTCAAACGGCAAGGGGGCAACCGGCGTTCTGTGCCCGGCCTCCTGGGGTCCTGCCCGGGCACATCGGAGGCTCAGCCTGGGTTTTCAGCCACCACGGGCAGGTGCACTCGGGGGGCCCTCCGCAGCCGCCCATGCACACCTCTGCAGCCAGCACACCGCTGCCAACAGCCCGCTCCCCATCACCAGCCAGCCCCCTCTGCATACATCTGCCGGGGGTGCTTTTTTGACTTCCCCCATTTTGGCCAATGGGAAAATGCCAAGGGGAAAACCTCCAGAGTCAGGCCGACCTCCTGGAACTCCAGCTCGGCCGGGAGCTACTGGTCTGTCCCCTTCCCGGTTCTCAGGACCTGCATTGACACTCGGCTCAGCCCCAGCCGCCGCAGCCCCCGCCGGCCCGGCCAGCCGGGTCCGCACCCCTGGCCGGCACGCCTGGAGCGTTTGGACTTTGTCATTTTCATGACTTGTCTCCTCAAACTTTGTCCGACTGCAAGGGGGGCTGCCGCAGTCCGTGCCCAGCCTCCAGGGGTTGCCCCTGGAGCAGCCAGTAACCCCCTCGCCGTCAACACTCTCTCCCCATTGGGACTTTGAAACTTTTCTGACCGTGCAAGCTTCGTCAAACGGCAAGGGGGCAGGCTGCGGTCTGTGCCCGGCCTCCTGGGGTTCTGCCCGGGGACATCGGAGGCTCAGCCAGGGTTTTGAGCCACCGCTGGCAGGTGCACTCAGGGGGCCCTCCGCAGACGCCCATGCACACCTCTTCAGCCAGCACACTGCTGCCAAACACCCGCTCCCCATCACCCCCCAGCCCCTCTGCATACATCTGCTGGGGGTGCTTTTTTGACTTCCCCCATTTTGGCCTATGGGGAAAAGCCAGGGGGAAAACCTCCAGAGTCAGGCCGACCTTCTGGAACTCGAGCTCGGCCTGGAGCCGCCGGTTTGTCCCCTTCCCGGTTCTCAGGACCTGCATTGACACTCGGCTCAGCCCCGGCAGCCGCAGCCCCCGCCGGCCCGGCCAGCCGGGTCCGCCACCCTGCCCGGTGCCTGGAGCGTTTGGACTTTGTCATTTTCATGACTTGTCTCCTCAAACTTTGTTCAACTGCAAGGGGGGCTGCCACGGCTGTTCCCCGCCCCCTGGGTGTCCTTCCCTGCAACACCGGAGGCTCAGGCAGGGTCTTGAGCAACTTCTGTTGGGTGCTCTCAGGGGGCACCTCCACACCCCCAGGGCCTCCCACCCGGCCCCTGGGGCAGCCAGCACCCCCTCGCCATCAACGCTCTCTCACCGTTGGGACTTTGAAACTTTTCTGACCATGCAAGCTTCGTCAAACGGCAAGGGGGCAAGCGGCGGGCTCTGCCCGGCCTCCTGGGGTCCTGCCCGGGGACATCGGAGGCTCAGCCAGGGTGTTGAGCCACTGCTGGCAGGTGCACTCAGGGGGCCCTCCGCAGCCGCCCAGGCACACCTCTGCAGCCAGCACACTGCTGCCAACAGCCCGCTCCCCATCACCCGCCAGCCCCTCTGCATACATCTGCCGGGGGTGCTTTTTTGACTTCCCCCGTTTTGGCCTATGGGGAAAAGCCAGGGGGAAAACCTCCACAGTCAGGCCGACCTCCTGGAACCCTAGCCCGGCCTGGAGCTACTGGTTTGCCCCCTTCCCGGTTCTCAGGACATGCCTTGACACTCGGCTCTTCACCAGCCGCCGCAGCTCCCGCCGGCCCGGCCAGCCGGGTCCTCCCCCCTGGCCGGCGCCTGGAGCGTTTGGACTTTGTCATTTTATTCAAAGACCCATCTCTGCCAACTGCCGTGGGCTTCAGCAGTGGCTGCCGCGGGCTGTGCACGGCCTACTGGGGGGGGGTCCCGCCTGCCCGCGCAGGCAGCTAGGACAGGGCTCTCAGCAAGGGCTTGGAGGCGGTGTCAGGGGGGCCTCCGCAGCCCCCCAAGGTGGCTTCCTACACCTCTCGAACGTTGGGGCCCGGCCGCTCGGAGAGCGGGGTCTGCCCGGGCAGCCAGCCAGCCTGTCGGCCCCGCGGCCTGGACAGGCGGAGTGGGGACACTCGCGCTCGATGACCCTGCTCCCAGGGAGGTGGCAGAGGGGCGGCCGCGGTGCTTTGACTTTGAGCGGCCCCCACTCCACAGCACATTGAGAAATAGTCACTTTGTCAAGGACCGCACACCGCTCGTTCCCTTATATGCAAAAAAGGTGTTCGTCCTGACGTTTTGCGAGGCCTTATTTTACCGCCGTCGGCGCTATCAGGGGAAACGGGCCCGCTCCTTCCGCCCTCCTGGAACCGCGCCTCGGCCCGGAGCGACCAGGATCACCCTCATACCGGTTCTCACGACATACATCGACACTCGGCTCAGCCCCGGCAGCCGCAGCTCCCACCGGCCCAGCCAGCCGGCTCCGCCACCCTGCCCGGCACGCCTGGAGCGTTTGGACTTTGTCATTTTCATGACTTGTCTCCTCAAACTTTGCTCGACCGCAAGGGGGGCTGCCGCAGTCCGTGCCCAGCCTCCAGGGGTTGCCCCCGGCCCCTGGAGCTGCCAGCACCCCCTCGCCCTCAACACTCTCTCCCCGTTGGGACTTTGAAACTTTTTCTGACCGTGCAAGCTTCGTCAAACGGCAAGGGGGCAGGCTGCGGTCTGTGCCCGGCCTCCTGGGGTCCTGCCCGGGGACATCGGAGGCTCAGCCAGGGTGTTGAGCCACCGCTGGCAGGTGCACTCAGGGGGCCCTCCGCAGCCGCCCATGCACACCTCTTCAGCCAGCACACTGCTGCCAAACACCCGCTCCCCATCACCCCCCAGCCCCTCTGCATACATCTGCTGGGGGTGCTTTTTTGACTTCCCCCATTTTGGCCTATGGGGAAAAGCCAGGGGGAAAACCTCCAGAGTCAGGCCGACCTTCTGGAACTCGAGCTCGGCCTGGAGCCGCCGGTTTGTCCCCTTCCCGGTTCTCAGGACCTGCATTGACACTCGGCTCAGCCCCGGCAGCCGCAGCCCCCGCCGGCCCGGCCACCCGGGTCCGCCACCCTGCCCGGCGCCTGGAGCGTTTGGACTTTGTCGTTTTTTCTCCAAGACTCGCCTCTGGCACATGCCATGGACCTCAGCGGGGGCTGCTCCCCGCCTCCCGGGTGTCCTGCCCGGGCACATCGGAGGCTCAGCCAGGGTCTTGGGCCCCTACTGGTAGGTGCACTTTGGGGGCCCTCCGCAGCCGCCCAGGCCCACCACTGCAGCCACCACACAGCTGCCAACAGCCCGCTCTCCATCACCCACCAGCCCATTGCATACATCTGCTGGGGGTGCTTTTTTGCCTCCCCCCGTTTTGGCCTATGGGGAAAAGCCAGGGGGAAAACCTCCAGAGTCAGGCCGACCTCCTGGAACTCCAACCCGGACTGGAGCCACCGGTCTGTCCCCTTCCCGGTTCTCAGGACATGCATTGACACTCGGCTCAGCCCCGGCAGCCGCAGCTCCCGCCGGCCCGGCCAGCCAGGTCCGCCCCCCTGGCCGGCACGCCTGGAGCGTTTGGACTTTGTCATTTTTTCTCCAAGACTCGCCTCTGGCACATGCCGTGGACTTCAGCGGGGGCTGCTCCCCGCCTCCTGGGTGTCCTGCCCGGGGAACTTCGGAGGCTCAGCCTGGGTCTTGGGCCCCTACTTGTAGGTGCACTTTGGGGGCCCTCCGCAGCCGCCCAGGCCCACCCCTGCAGCCGCCACACAGCTGCCAACAGCCCGCTCTCCATCACCCCCCAGCCCATTGCACACATCTGCCGGGGGTGCTTTTTTGACTTCCCCCATTTTGGCCTAAGGGGAAAGGCCGGGGGGAAAACCTCCAGAGTCAGGCCGACCTCCTGGAACTCCGGCCCAGCCTGGAGCTACTGGTTTGTCCCCTTCCCGGTTCTCAGGACCTTCATCGACACTCGGCTCTTCCCCAGCCGCCGCAGCTCCCGTCGGCCCGGCCAGCCGGGTCCGCCCCCCTGGCCGGCACGCCTGGAGCGTTTGGACTTTGTCATTTTCATGACTTGTCTCCTCAAACTTTGTCCGACTGCAAGGGGGGCTGCCACGGCTGTTCCCCGCCTCCTGGGTGTCCTTCCCTGCAACACCAGAGGCTCAGGCAGGGTCTTGAGCAACTTCTGTTGGGTGCTATCAGGGGGCCCCTCCACACCCCCAGGCCCACCTCCAGGCGCTCCCCCCGGGCCCTGGAGCAGCCAGCACCCCCTCGCCGTCAACACTCTCTCCCCGTTGGGACTTTGAAACTTTTCCCGACCGTGCAAGCTTCGTCAAACGGCAAGGGGGCAACCGGTGTTCTGTGCCCGGCCTCCTGGGGTCCTGCCCGGGCACATCGGAGGCTCAGCTTGGGTTTTCAGCCACCACGGGCAGGTGCACACAGGGGGCCCTCCGCAGCCGCCCATGCACACCTCTGCAGTCAGCACACTGCTGCCAACAGCCAGCTCCCCATCACCCGCCAGCCCTTCTGCATACATCTGCTGGGGGTGCTTTTTTGACTTCCCCCATTTTGGCCAATGGGAATATGCCAGGGGGAAAACCTCCAGAGTCAGGCCGACCTCCTGGAACTGCCGCCCGGCCTGGAGCCTCCGGTTTGCCCCCTTCCCGGTTCTCAGGACCTGCATTGACACTCGGATCTTCCCCGGCAGCCGCAGCCCCCGCCGGCCAGGCCAGCCGTGTCCGCCCCCCTGGCCGGCACGCCTGGAGCGTTTGGACTTTGTCATTTTCATGACTTGTCTCCTCAAACTTTGTTCAACTGCAAGGGGGGCTGCCCCGGCTGTTACCCGCCTCCTGGGTGTCCTTCCCTGCAACACCGGAGGCTCAGGCAGGGTCTTGACCCACGACTGTTGGGTGCTCCTAGGGGGCCCCTCCACACCCCCAGGCCCACCTCCGGGGGCTCCCCCCGGCCCCTGGAGCAGCCAGTACCCCCATCGCCGTCAACACTTTCTCCCCGTTGGGACTTTGAAACTTTTCTGACCGTGCAAGCTTCATGGGACGGCAAAGGGGGCAGGCTGCTGTCTGTGCCCGGCCTCCTGGGGTCCTGCCCGGGCACATCGGAGGCTCAGCCTGGGTCTTGAGCCACCACTGGTAGGTGCGCTTTGGGGGCCCTCCGCAGCCGCCCCGGGCCACCCCTGCAGCCAGCGCACTGCTGCCAACAGCCCGCTCTCCGTCACCAGCCAGCCCCGTCTGCACGCATCTGCCGGGGGTGCTTTTTTTGGAGAAATACTGTCACTTTGTCAAAGACCGCACACCGCTCGTTCCCTTATACCCCGACAAGGTGTTCGCGCTGACGTTTTGCGAGGCCTTATTTTACCGCCGTCGGCGCTATCAGGGGAAACAGGCCCGCTCCTTCCGCCTTCGTGGAACCGTGGCTCGGCCCGGAGCGACCAGGATTACCCTCATACCGGTTCTCACGACATGCATCGACACTCGGCTCAGCCCCTGCATCCGCAGCTCCCGCCGGCCCGGCCAGCCGGGTCTGCCCCCCCTGGCCGGCGCCTGGAGCGTTTGGACTTTGTCGTTTTTTCTCCAAGACTCGCCTCTGCCAACTGCCAAGGACTTCAGCAGGGGCTGCCACGGCTGTTCCCCGCCTCCTGGGGTTCATGCCCGGGCACATCGGAGGCTCAGGCAGGGTCTTGAGCAACTACTGTTGGGTGCTCTCAGGGGGGCCCCTCCACACCCCCAGGCCGACCTCCAGGGGCTGCCCCCGGACCCTGGAGCAGCCTGCACCCCCCTCGCCGTCAACACTCTCCCCCCGTTGGGACTTTGAAACTTTTCTGACCGTGCAAGCTTCGTCAAACGGCAATGGGGGGCAACCGGCGTTCTGTGCCCGGCCTCCTGGGGTCCTGCCCGGGCACATCGGAGGCTCAGCCTGGGTTTTCAGCCACCACGGGCAGGTGCACTCAGGGGGCCCACCGCAGCCGCCCAGGCCCACCCCTGCAGCCACCACACAGCTGCCAACAGCCCGCTCTCCGTCACCCCCCAGCCCCTTCTGCATACATCTGCCGGGGGTGCTTTTTTGACTTCCCCCCTTTTGGCCTATGGGGAAAAGCCAGGGGGAAAACCTCCAGAGTCAGGCCGACCTTCTGGAACTCCAGCTCGGACTGGAGCCACCGGTTTGTCCCCTTCCCGGTTCTCAGGAGATGCATCGACACTCGGCTCAGCCCCGGCAGCCGCAGCACCCGCCGGCCAGGCCAGCCACGTCCGCCCCCCTGGCCGGCGCCTGGAGCGTTTGGACTTTGTCGTTTTTTTCCCCAAGACTCGCCTCTGCCAACTGCCAAGGACTTCAGCAGGGGCTGCCACGGCTGTTCCCCGCCTCCTGGGGTTCATGCCCGGGCACACCGGAGGCTCAGGCAGGGTCTTGAGCAACTGCTGTTGGGTGCTCTCAGGGGGCCCCTCCACACCCCGAAGGCCGACCTCCAGGGGCTCCAGCCCGGCCCCAGGGGCAGCCAGCACCCCTTCGCCGTCAACACTCTCCCCCCGTTGGGACTTTGAAACTTTTCTGACCGTGCGAGCTTCATCGGACGGGAAGGGGGCGACCTGCGGGCTCTGCCCGGCCTCCCGGGGTCCCTGCCCGGGCCCCGTGGGAGGTACAGGCAGGGTTTCTCACCTACTACCCGTAGGCACTCTCAGGGGGCCCTCCGCGCCCTCAGGCCGCCCTCCCCGGGCTTCCCCCGGGTCCGCGGAGCAGCCCGCCACCCCTCGCCGCACTGTCTCTCGCCCCCGTCGGGACTTTGAAACTTTTCCCCCCGTGCAAACCTCACCGGGGGGCAGAGGGAGAGACCTGCGGGCCGTGCCCGGCCTCCCGGGACTCCCTCCGGGCAGCGCGGGCGGCTCGGACGGGGTTTTCAGCGAGTGCTGGGGGGGGTGTCTTCGGGGGCCCCCCGCGGGCCCCCCGGGGCACCCGCGCGGGGTGGCCCCTGCTGCCAGGCACCCACTCCCTATCGACCATCCAGCCCCCCTACATACATCTGGCGGGGGTGCTTTTTTGAGTTCCCCCATTTTGGCAACTTGGCACCTCCTATGGGGAAACCGGCAAAATCATGCCGACCTCCTGGAACTCCGGCTCGGCCTGGAGCCGCCGGTTTGTCCCCTTCCCGGTTCTCAGGCATTTTCGGACTTTGTCATTTTTTCAGCACTCTGTCAATGCGGCCAGCGGGAGCTGCCGCGGTCTGTGCCCAGGCACCAGGCTCTCCAAACGGACGCCGGCGGAGGGTCAGGGGGTGTCTCGGCCAGATACTGAAAAACACTCAGGGGGTGCCCAGGCACCAGGCGCTCCAAACGGACACCGTCGGAGGGTCAGGGGGTGTCTCAGCCAGATACTGAAAAACACTCAGGGGCGCACGGGGGCTGCACAGGGCCACCCCAGGCGGCTCCCCCGGGCACCCAGGCGGCCATATTGGCGGCTGGGACCCCCTATTCAGCAAACGCCAGGGGGCGCTCAGGGGCACACGGGGGCTGCTCCACTCGCCCCAGGCCGGCCTCCCTGAGGCGGGCACATTAGCGGCTGAGACCCCCTCTCGACCAAAGACCGGGGGGCGCTCAGGGACACACGGGGGCTGCTCCACTCGCCCCAGGCCGGCCTCCCTGGGTACCCAGGCGGGCACATTAGCGGCTGAGACCCCCTCTCGACCAAAGACCGGGGGACGCTCAGGGACACACGGGGGCTGCTCCACTCGCCCCAGGCCGGCCTCCCTGAGGCGGGCACATTAGCGGCTGAGGCCCCCTCTCCACCAGAGACCGGGGGACGCTCAGGGACACCCGGGGGCTGCTCCACTCGCCCCAGGCCGGCCTCCCTGAGGCGGGCACATTAGCGGCTGAGACCCCCTCTCGACCAAAGACCGGGGGACGCTCAGGGACACACGGGGGCTGCTCCACTCGCCCCAGGCCGGCCTCCCTGAGGCGGGCACATTAGCGGCTGAGACCCCCTCTCGACCAAAGACCGGGGGACGCTCAGGGACACACGGGGGCTGCTCCACTCGCCCCAGGCCGGCCTCCCTGAGGCGGGCACATTAGCGGCTGAGACCCCCTCTCCACCAAAGACCGGGGGGCGCTCAGGGACACACGGGGGCTGCTCCACTCGCCCCAGGCCGGCCTCCCTGAGGCGGGCACATTAGCGGCTGAGACCCCCTCTCCACCAAAGACCGGGGGACGCTCAGGGACACACGGGGGCTGCTCCACTCGCCCCAGGCCGGACTCCCTGAGGCGGGCACATTAGCGGCTGAGGCCCCCTCTCCACCAAACACCGGGGGACGCTCAGGGACACACGGGGGCTGCTCCACTCGCCCCAGGCCGGCCTCCCTAGGTACCCGGGCGGGCACATTAGCGGCTGAGACCCCCTCTTCAGCAAACGCCAGGGGACGCTCAGGGACACACGGGGGCTGCTCCACTCGCCCCAGGCCGGTCTCCCTGGGTACCCGGGCGGGCACATTAGCGGCTGAGACCCCCTCTCCACCAAAGACCGGGGGACGCTCAGGGACACACGGGGGCTGCTCCACTCGCCCCAGGCCGGACTCCCTGAGGCGGGCACATTAGCGGCTGAGGCCCCCTCTCCACCAAACACCGGGGGACGCTCAGGGACACACGGGGGCTGCTCCACTCGCCCCAGGCCGGCCTCCCTAGGTACCCGGGCGGGCACATTAGCGGCTGAGACCCCCTCTTCAGCAAACGCCAGGGGACGCTCAGGGACACACGGGGGCTGCTCCACTCGCCCCAGGCCGGTCTCCCTGGGTACCCGGGCGGGCACATTAGCGGCTGAGACCCCCTCTCCACCAAAGACCGGGGGACGCTCAGGGACACACGGGGGCTGCTCCACTCGCCCCAGGCCGGCCTCCCTGGGGCGGGCACATTAGCGGCTGAGACCCCCTCTCCACCAAAGACCGGGGGGCACTCGGGGACACACGGGGGCTGCTCCACTCGCCCCAGGCCGGCCTCCCTAGGTACCCAGGCGGGCACATTAGCGGCTGAGACCCCCTCTTCAGCAAACGCCAGGGGACACTCAGGGACACACGGGGGCTGCTCCACTCGCCCCAGGCCGGCCTCCCTGAGGCGGGCACATTAGCGGCTGAGACCCCCTCTCCACCAGAGACCGGGGGGACGCTCAGGGACACACGGGGGCTGCTCCACTCGCCCCAGGCCGGCCTCCCTGGGTACCCAGGCGGGCACATTAGCGGCTGAGACCCCCTCTCGACCAAAGACCGGGGGACGCTCAGGGACACACGGGGGCTGCTCCACTCGCCCCAGGCCGGCCTCCCTGAGGCGGGCACATTAGCGGCTGAGGCCCCCTCTCCACCAGAGACCGGGGGACGCTCAGGGACACCCGGGGGCTGCTCCACTCGCCCCAGGCCGGCCTCCCTGAGGCGGGCACATTAGCGGCTGAGACCCCCTCTCCACCAAAGACCGGGGGACGCTCAGGGACACACGGGGGCTGCTCCACTCGCCCCAGGCCGGACTCCCTGAGGCGGGCACATTAGCGGCTGAGACCCCCTCTCGACCAAAGACCGGGGGCCGCTCAGGGACACACGGGGGCCGCTCCACTCACCCCCAGGCCGACCTCCAGGGCCTCCCTCCCGGCCCCTGGAGCAGCCAGCGCCCCCTCGCCGTCAACACTCTCTCCCCGTTGGGACTTTGAAACTTTTCTGACCGTGCAAGCTTCATCGGACGGCAAAGCGGGCAAGCTGCGGTCCGTGCCCGGCCTCCTGGGCATCCTGCCCGGGCACATCGGAGGCTCAGCCAGGGTCTTGAGCCACTGCTGGCAGGTGCACTTTGGGGGCCCTCCGCAGCCGCCCCGGGCCACCCCTGCAGCCAGCACACTGCTGCCAACAGCCCGCCGCTCTCCGTCACCAGCCAGCCCCTCTGCACACATCTGCCGGGGGTGCTTTTTTTGAGAAATAGTGTCACTTTGTCAAAGACCGCACACCGCTCGTTCCCTTATACCCCGACAAGGTGTTCGTGCTGACGTTTTGCGAGGCCTTATTTTACCGCCGTCGGCGCTATCAGGGGAAACGGGCCCGCTCCTTCCGCCCTCCTGGAACCCTGGCTCGGCCCGGAGCGACCAGGATTACCCTCATACCGGTTCTCGCCACCTGCATCGACACTCGGCTCTGCCCCGGCCGCCGCAGCTCTCGCCGGCCCGGCCGGGTCCGCACCCCTGGCCGGCACGCCTGGAGCGTTTGGACTTTGTCGTTTTTTTCTCCAAGAGTCGCCTCTGGCACATGCCATGGACTTCAGCAGGGGCTGCTCCCCGCCCCCTGGGTGTCCTGCCCGGGCACATCGGAGGCTCAGCCTGGGTCTTCAGCCCCTACTGGTAGGTGCACTCAGGGGGCCCTCCGCAGCCGCCCGGGGCCCACCCCTGCAGCCAGCACACGGCTGCCAGCAGCCACCACACAGCTGCCAACAGCCCGCTCTCCATCGCCCACCAGCCCATTGCATACATCTGCTGGGGGTGCTTTTTTGCCTCCCCCCGTTTTGGCCTATGGGGAAAAGCCAGGGGGAAAACCTCCAGAGTCAGGCCGACCTCCTGGAACTCCCACCCGGCCTGGAGCCACAGGTTTGTCCCCTTCCCGGTTCTCACGACATGCATCGACACTCGGCTCAGCCCCGGCAGCCGCAGCACCCGCCGGCCCGGCCAGCCCGGTCCGCCACCCCTGGCCAGCGCCTGGAGCGTTTGGACTTTGTCGTTTTTTCTCAAAGACCCGTCTCTGCCAACTGCCGTGGGCTTCAGCGGGGGCTGCTCCCCGCCTCCTGGGTGTCCTGCCCGGGCACATCGGAGGGTCAGCCTGGGTCTTGAGCTACTGCTGGTAGGTGCGCTTTGGGGGCCCTCGGCAGCCGCCCAGGCCCACCCCTGCAGCCAGCACACGGCTGCCAGCAGCCACCACACAGCTGCCAACAGCCCGCTCTCCGTCACCCTCCAGCCCCTTCTGCATACATCTGCCGGGGGTGCTTTTTTGACTTCCCCCCTTTTGGCCTATGGGGAAAAGCTAAGGGGAAAACCTCCAGAGTCAGGCCGACCTCCTGGAACTCCAACCCGGCCTGGAGCCACTGGTTTGTCCCCTTCCCGGTTCTCAGGACATGCACTGACACTCGGCTAAGCCCCGGCCGCCGCAGCCCCCGCCGGCCCGGCCAGCCCGGTCCGCGCCCCTGGCCAGCGCCTGGAGCGTTTGGACTTTGTCATTTTTTCTCAAAGACCCATCTCTGCCAACTGCCATGGACCTCAGCGGGGGCAGCTCCCCGCCTCCTGGGTGTCCTGCCCGGGCACATCGGAGGGTCAGGCAATGTCTTCAGCCACCGCGGGCAGGTGCACTCAGGGGGCCCTCCGCAGCCGCCCAGGCCCACCCCTGCAGCCAGCACACGGCTGCCAGCAGCCACCACACAGCTGCCAACAGCCCGCTCTCCGTCACCCCCCAGCCCAACTCTGCATACATCTGCTGGGGGTGCTTTTTTGACTTCCCCCCTTTTGGCCTATGGGGAAATGCTAAGGGGAAAACCTCCAGAGTCAGGCCGACCTCATGGAACTCCAACCCGGCCTGGAGCCACCGGTTTGTCCCCTTCCCGGTTCTCAGGACATGCATCGACACTCGGCTCAGCCCCGGCAGCCGCAGCTCCCGCCGGCCCGGCCAGCCCGGGTCCGCACCCCTGGCCGGCACGCCTGGAGCGTTTGGACTTTGTCATTTTTTTCAAAGACTCATCTCTGCCAACTGCCGTGGGCTTCAGCGGGGGCTGCTGCCCGCCTCCTGGGTGTCCAGCCCGGGCACATCGGAGGCTCAGCCTGGGTCTCGAGCCCCTACTGGTAGGTGCACTCTGAAGGGGCCCTCCGCAGCCGCCCAGGCCCACCCCTGCAGCCAGCACACGGCTGTCAGCAGCCACCACACAGCTGCCAACAGCCCACTATCCATCACCCACCAGCCCCTCTGCATACATCTGCTGGGGGTGCTTTTTTGACTTCCCCCCTTTTGGCCTATGGGGAAAAGCTAAGGGGAAAACCTCCAGAGTCAGGCCGACCTCCTGGAACTCCAACCCGGCCTGGAGCCACCGGTTTGTCCCCTTCCCGGTTCTCAGGACATGCACTGACACTCGGCTAAGCCCCGGCCGCCGCAGCCCCCGCCGGCCCGGCCAGCCCGGTCCGCGCCCCTGGCCAGCGCCTGGAGCGTTTGGACTTTGTCATTTTTTCTCAAAGACCCATCTCTGCCAACTGCCATGGACCTCAGCGGGGGCAGCTCCCCGCCTCCTGGGTGTCCTGCCCGGGCACATCGGAGGGTCAGGCAATGTCTTCAGCCACCGCGGGCAGGTGCACTCAGGGGGCCCTCCGCAGCCGCCCAGGCCCACCCCTGCAGCCAGCACACGGCTGCCAGCAGCCACCACACAGCTGCCAACAGCCCGCTCTCCGTCACCCCCCAGCCCCTCCTGCATACATCTGCTGGGGGTGCTTTTTTGACTTCCCCCCTTTTGGCCTATGGGGAAATGCTAAGGGGAAAACCTCCAGAGTCAGGCCGACCTCCTGGAACTCCAACCCGGCCTGGAGCCACCGGTTTGTCCCCTTCCCGGTTCTCACGACATGCATCGACACTCGGCTCAGCCCCGGCAGCCGCAGCTCCCGCCGGCCCGGCCAGCCCGGTCCGCACCCCTGGCCAGCGCCTGGAGCGTTTGGACTTTGTCATTTTTTCAAAGACTCATCTCTGCCAACTGCCGTGGGCTTCAGCGGGGGCTGCTCCCCGCCTCCTGGGTGTCCTGCCCGGGCACATCGGAGGCTCAGGCAATGTCTTGAGCCACCGCTGGTAGCTGCACTCAGGGGGCCCTCCGCAGCCGCCCAGGCCCACCCCTGCAGCCACCACACAGCTGCCAACAGCCCGCTCCCCGTCAACCCCCAGCCCCTCCGCATACATCTGCTGGGGGTGCTTTTTTGACTTCCCCCGTTTAGGCCTATGGGGAAAAGCCAAGGGGAAAACCTCCAGAG
>NW_027101997.1:82500-137500 GCF_035609145.1 Eleutherodactylus coqui | reverse complement strand
GTCTACCCGGGCAGACAGCCTGTCGGCCCCGCGGCCTGGGCAGGCGGAGCGGGTACTCTTGCGCTCGGGGGCTCTGCTCGGCCCGGAGAGTTGGGTGCGGGGCGCCGTCGCCTCGCTGGAACCAGGGGCGTCGTGACGTTCGCGCGCGCCTAGCCGCCGCCAGAACAGGCCGGAAAGGTTGAGCTGCATACGGATCTAAGCCGTTGCCCAAACTAACTCTGGCCCGTGTGACCGACACAGCCGCGCACGCGCTTTCCTACGACACTCGACCGCCAGGCTCCCCTCGGCCTGGGAGGCACTCTCGGGGCAGGGGGGCACCGCAGCCCCCCCAAAGGTGGCTTCGTACACCTCTTGAACGTTGGGGCCCGGCCGCTCGGAGAGCGGGGTCTACCCGGGCAGACAGCCTGTCGGCCCCGCGGCCTGGACAGGCGGAGTGGGGACAAGCCAAGGCTACCGGCGGGCCTCGGACGGCCAGGGGTGGAAGGGCTCCACCTCAAGGTGGCTTCGTACACCTCTTGAACGTTGGGGCCCGGCCGCTCGGAGAGCGGGGTCTACCCGGGCAGACAGCCTGCTGGCCCCGCGGCCTGGACAGGCGGAGCGGGGAACCTTGCGCTCGGGGGCTCTGCTCGGCCCAGAGAGTGGGGTGCGGGGCGCCGTCGCCTCGCTGGAACCAGGGGCGTCGTGCCATTCGCGCGCGCGCGCCTAGCCGCCGCCAGAACAGGCCGGAAAGGATGAGCTTCATACGGATCTAAGCCGTTGCCCAAACTACCTCTGGCCCCTGTGACCGACACAGCCGTGGCACGCGCTTTCCTACGACACTCGACCGCCGGGCTCCCTCGGCCTGGGAGGCACTCTCGGGGCGGGGGGCACCGCAGCCCCCCCAAAGGTGGCTTCGTACACCTCTTGAACGTGGCGCCCGGCCGCTCGGAGAGCGGGGTCTACCCGGGCAGACAGCCTGTCGGCCCCGCGGCCTGGACAGGCGGAGCGGGGAAAAGCCTAGGCTACCGGCGGGCGGGATCGACCGGGAAGCCGCCGTGGGGGAACACAAGTTGGACGCCTCGCGCCGTCGCGGACCACCGTCCTCCGTCTCTCGGGAAGGGGGGGCCGCCCGAGGCGCACGGGCCTCGGACGGCCAGGGGTGGAAGGGCTCCACCCCGAGGTGGCTTCGTACACCTCTTGAACGTTGGGGCCCGGCCGCTCAGTGAGAACGGGGTCTACCCGGGCAGACAGCCTGTCGGCCCCGCGGCCTGGACAGGCAGAGTGGGGAAAAGCCTAGGCTACCGGGCGGGATCGACCGGGTAGCCGCCGTGGGGGAACACAAGTTGGACGCCTCGCGCCGTCGCGGACCACCGTCCTCCGTCTCTCTCCCTCTCTCGGGAAGGGGGGCCGCCCGAGGCGCACGGGCCTCGGACGGCCAGGGGTGGAAGGGCTCCACCCCGAGGTGGCTTCGTACACCTCTTGAACGTTGGGGCCCGGCCGCTCAGTGAGAACGGGGTCTACCCGGGCAGACAGCCTGTCGGCCCCGCGGCCTGGACAGGCAGAGTGGGGAAAAGCCTAGGCTACCGGGCGGGATCGACCGGATAGCCGCCGTGGGGGAACACAAGTTGGACGCCTCGCGCCGTCGCGGACCACCGTCCTCCGTCTCTCTCCCTCTCTCGGGAAGGGGGGCCGCCCGAGGCGCACGGGCCTCGGACGGCCAGGGGTGGAAGGGCTCCACCCCGAGGTGGCTTCGTACACCTCTTGAACGTTGGGGCCCGGCCGCTCAGTGAGAACGGGGTCTACCCGGGCAGACAGCCTGTCGGCCCCGCGGCCAGGACAGGCAGAGTGGGGAAAAGCCTAGGCCACCGGGCGGGATCGACCGGGTAGCCGCCGTGGGGAACACAACTTGGACGTCTCGCGCCGTCGCGGACCACCGTCCTCCGTCTCTCTCTCCCTCTCTCGGAAGGGAGGCCGCCCGAGGCGCACGGGCCTCGAACGGCCAGGGGTGGAAGGGATCCACCCCCCGCGGGAAGGGGACGCGCGGCGGCACCCGGACGCGGGAGCGTTGACCCGGGGGTCTTTACTCCGCCGAGGCGTAGCCCGGAGAAGGAGCGAGACCGGCCGGCGGGGGTGGAACACCCCCTCATGCCTCGCTCCTTCTGGGGATAAAGCGCGTCGTCCGCAGGCCGCCGTCCCCTATCCCCGCCCTGGACCGCCCGCATCGGCCGGAGCCCGAGGGGACAGGCGGGGGTCCTTCGCTTTCGGGAAAACCGTCACCAAACGTGGGGCCCGTGCCCCGCTCTCGGCCGCCCTGAGGCGGGAGAGCCCGGATCGTTCTCTCTCTCGGCGTCGGCCCCACCGACGCCGTCGCACGGTGGCCTGGGAAAGGGCTGCACCCCCTGCGCCACGCTTCTCCCCCGGAGTACTCCCCCCGCAGGGGGCTCCGCGGGGTGTCCCGACGCGCAGAGTCGCTCGCCTTCTTCCGCGGGGGACGGGAGGGACGCCCACGCGCGTCCCTTCCCCATCCTCGAGAGCCGTACGCGCCGAGGGTGAACCCGCTCGCCGGGGCGCCGGGGAGCAGGGCCCTTGTGGTCCTTCCCCGGACATGGGCGCGGCGAGGGTCCCCCGGCCGCGACGGCTCTCCCGTTGACCCACTCTCTCGCCTTGGGTGGTGGTGATGGAGGCGGCTGCCTACGCCTCAGCCCGGCATCTCGGAGGGGGGTCGCCCGGGCAGCCAGCCAGCCAGCCTGTTGGCCCCGCGGCCTGCACAGGCGGAGTGGGGACACTTGCGCTCTATGACTCTGCTCCCAGGGAGGTGGCAGAGGGGCGGCCGCGGTGCTTTGACTTTGAGCGGTCCCCACTCCAGCACTCTGAGAAATAGTCACTTTGTCAAAGACCGCACACCGCTCGTTCCCTTATATGCAAAAAAGGTGTTCGTCCTGACGTTTTGCGAGCCCTTATTTTACCGTCGTCGGCGCTATCAGGGGAAACAGGCCCGCTCCTTCCGCCTTCATGGAACCGTAGCTCGGCCCCGAGGGCCCAGGATTACCCTCATACCGGTTCTCACGACATGCGTCGACACTCGGCTCGGCCCCGGCAGCCGCAGCTCCCGCCGGCCCGGCCAGCCGGGTCCGCACCCCTGGCCGGCGCCTGGAGCGTCTGGACTTTGTCGTTTTCTCTCCGAGACTCGTCTCTGCCAACTGCCGTGGACTTCGGCGGGGGCTGCCGCGGGCTGTGCCCGGCCTCTTGGGGGTCCCGCCTGCCCGCGCAGGCAGCTAGGACAGGGTTATCAGCGCTCTCAGGGGGGCCTCCGCAGACCCCCCCACAGGTGGCTCCGTACACCTCTTGAACGTGGCGCCCGGCCGCTCGGAGAGCGGGGTCTTCCCAGGCAAGCCGCCTGTGGGCCCCGCGGCCTGGACAGGCGGAGCGGAGACAAGCCCAGGCTACCGGCAGGATCGACCGGCTGGCAGTCGTGGTGGAACAACGGGGACGCCTCGCGCCGCCGCGGGCCACCGTCCTCCGTCTCTCTCCCACTCTCGGAGGCAGGCCGCCCGAGGCCAACGGGCCTCGGACGGCGTGGGGTGGAAGGGCTCCACCCCAGGGGAAGAAAACACGCCCGCGCGCGTTTGCACAGTCTGCCCCGGCCCGGCATCTCGGAGGGGGGTCGCCCGGGCAGCCAGCCAGCCAGCCAGCCTGTTGGCCCCGCGGCCTGCACAGGCGGAGTGGGGACACTTGCGCTCTACGACTCTGCTCCCAGGGAGGTGGCAGAGGGGCGGCCGCAGTGCTTTGACTTTGAGCGGTCCGCACTCCCTTCTCAGCACTCTGAGAAATAGTCACTTGGTCAAAGACCGCACTCCGCTCGTTCCCTTATATGCAAAAAAGGTGTTCGTCCTGACGTTTTGCGAGGCCTTAATTTACCGCCGTCGGCGCTATCAGGGGGAACAGGCCCGCTCCTTCCGCCCTCCTGGAACCGTGCCTCGGCCCGGAGCGACCAGGATTACCCTCATACCGCTTCTCACGACATGCATCGATACTCGGCTCAGCCCCGGCAGCCGCAGCTCCCGCCGGCCCGGCCAGCCGGGTCCGCACCCCTAACCAGCGCCTGGAGCGTTTGGACTTTGTCGTTTTTTCTCAAAGACTCATCTCTGCCAACGACTTCAGCAGGGGCTGCCACCTGCTGTTCCCCCGCCAATGGGTGTCCTGACCTGCAACACCGGAGGCTCAGGCGTGGTCTTGAGCAACTGCTGGTAGGTGCACCTCGGGGGCCCTCTGCAGCCAGCACACCGCTGCCAACAGCCCGCTCCCCGTCACCATCCAGCCCCTCTGCATACATCTGCCGGGGGTGCTTTTTTGACTTCCCCCATGTTGGCCTATGGGGAAAAGCCAGGGGGAAAACCTCCAGAGTCAGGCCGACCTCCTGGAACCCCAGCTCGGCCTGGAGCTACTGGTTTGCCCCCTTCCCGGTTCTCAGGACATGCATTGACACTCGGCTCAGCACCAGCCGCCGCAGCCCCCGCCTGCCCGGCCAGCCCGGTCCGCACCCCTGGCCGGCACGCCTGGAGCGTTTGGACTTTGTCATTTTCATGACTTGTCTCCTCAGACATTGTCCGACTGCAAGGGGGGTGTGCCGCGGTCCGTGCCCAGCCTCCAGGGGTTGCCCCCGGCCCCTGGAGCAGCCAGCACCCCCTCGCCCTCAACACTCTCTCTCCCCGTGGGGACTTTGAAACTTTTTCTGACCGCGAAAGCTTCGGCAAACGGCAAGGGGGGCAGCCGGCGTTCTGTGCCCGGCCTCCTGGGGTCCTGCCGGGGCACATCGGAGGCTCAGCCAGGGTGTTGAGCCACCACTGGCAGGTGCACTCAGGGGGCCCTCCGCAGACGCCCATGCACACCTCCGCAGCCAGCACACTGCTGCCAACAGCCCGCTCCCCGTCACCCGCCAGCCCCTCCGCATACATCTGCTGGGGGTGCTTTTTTGACTTCCCCCATTTTGGCCAATGGGAAAATGTCAAGGGGAAAACCTCCGGAGTCAGGCCCACCTCCTGGAACTCCATCCCGGCCTGGAGCTACTAGTTTGTCCCCTTTCCGGTTCTCAGGACATGCATTGACACTCGGCTCTTCCCCAGCCGCCGCAGCTCCCGCCGGCCCGTCCAGCCGGGTCCGCACCCCTGGCCGGCGCCTGGAGCGTTTGGACTTTGTCGTTTTTCCTCAAAGACTCATCTCTGCCAACTGCCCTGGGCTTCAGCAGTGGCTGCCGCGGGCTGTGCACGGCCTCCTGGGGGGTCCCGCCTGCCCTCGCAGGCAGCTAGGACAGGGTTCTCAGCAGGGGCTTGGATGCGGTGTCAGGGGGGCCTCCGCAGCCCCCCAAGGTGGCTTCCTACACCTCTCGAACGTTGGGGCCCGGCCGCTCGGAGAGCGGGGTCTGCCCGGGCAGCCAGCCAGCCTGTTGGCCCCGCGGCCTGCACAGGCGGAGTGGGGACCCTCGCGCTCGATGACTCTGCTCCCAGGGAGGTGGCAGAGGGGCGGCCGCGGTGCTTTGACTTTGAGCGGTCCCCACTCCTCAGCACATTGAGAAATAGTCACTTTGTCAAGGACCGCACACCGCTCGTTCCCTTATATGCAAAAAAGGTGTTCGTCCTGACGTTTTGCGAGGCCTTATTTTACCGCCGTCGGCGCTATCAGGGGAAACGGGCCCGCTCCTTCCGCCCTCCTGGAACCGTGCCTCGGCCCGGAGCGACCAGGATCACCCTCATACCGGTTCTCGTGACATACATCGACACTCGGCTCAGCCCCGGCAGCCGCAGCTCCCACCGGCCCAGCCAGCCGGGTCCGCCACCCTGGCCGGCACGCCTGGAGCGTTTGGACTTTGTCGTTTTTTCAAAGACTCATCTCTGCCAACGACTTCAGCAGGGGCTGCCACCTGCTGTTCCCCGCCAATGGGTGTCCTGACCTGCAACACCGGAGGCTCAGGCAGGGTCAAGAGCAACTGCTGGTAGGTGCACTCAGGGGGCCCTCTGCAGCCGCCCAGGGCCACCTCTGCAGCCAGCACACTGCTGCCAACAGCCCGCTCCCCGTCACCCCCCCCCAGGCCCCTCTGCATACATCTGCCGGGGGTGCTTTTTTGACTTCCCCCATTTTGGCCAATGGGAAAATGCCAAGGGGAAAACCTCCAGAGTCAGGCCGACCTCATGGAACTCAAGCCCGGCCTGGAGCCACCGGTCTGTCCCCTTCCCGGTTCTCAGGGATTTTTGGACTTGTGATTTCCGTGATTCGTCTCTTCAAACTTTGTTGGACTACAATGGGGGGCGACCGGCGGTCCGTGCCCGGCCTCCTGGGGTCCTGCCCGGGGACAGCGGAGGCTCAGCCAGGGTTTTGAGCCACCGCTGGCAGGTGCACTCACGGGGCCCTCCGCAGCCGCCCATGCACACCTCTTCAGCCAGCACACTGCTGCCAAACACCCGCTCCCCATCACCCCCCAGCCCCTCTGCATACATCTGCTGGGGGTGCTTTTTTGACTTCCCCCATTTTGGCCAATGGGAATATGCCAGGGGGAAAACCTCCAGAGTCAGGCCGACCTCCTGGAACTGCCGCCCGGCCTGGAGCCTCCGGTTTGCCCCCTTCCCGGTTCTCAGGACCTGCATTGACACTCGGATCTTCCCCGGCAGCCGCAGCCCCCGCCGGCCAAGCCAGCCGTGTCCGCCCCCCTGGCCGGCACGCCTGGAGCGTTTGGACTTTGTCATTTTCATGACTTGTCTCCTCAAACTTTGTTCAACTGCAAGGGGGGCTGCCACGGCTGTTCCCCGCCCCCTGGGTGTCCTTCCCTGCAACACCGGAGGCCCAGGCAGGGTCTTGAGCAACTTCTGTTGGGTGCTCTCAGGGGGCCCCTCCACACCCCCAGGCCCACCTCCAGGGGCTCCAGCCCGGCCCCACTGGCAGCCAGCACCCCCTCGCCGTCAACCCTCTCTCCCCGTTGGGACTTTGAAACTTTTTCCGACCGTGCAAGCTTCGTCAAACGGCAAGGGGGCAAGCGGCGGTCTGTGCCCGGCCTCCTGGGCGTCCTGCCCGGGGACATCGGAGGCTCAGGCTGGGTCTTGAGCCACCACTGGTAGGTGCGCTTTGGGGGCCCTCCGCAGCCGCCCCGGGCCACCCCTGCAGCCAGCGCACTGCTGCCAACAGCCCGCTCTCCGTCACCAGCCAGCCCCGTCTGCACGCATCTGCCGGGGGTGCTTTTTTTGGAGAAATACTGTCACTTTGTCAAAGACCGCACACCGCTCGTTCCCTTATACCCCGACAAGGTGTTCGCGCTGACGTTTTGCGAGGCCTTATTTTACCGCCGTCGGCGCTATCAGGGGAAACAGGCCCGCTCCTTCCGCCTTCGTGGAACCGTGGCTCGGCCCGGAGCGACCAGGATTACCCTCATACCGGTTCTCACGACATGCATCGACACTCGGCTCAGCCCCTGCATCCGCAGCTCCCGCCGGCCCGGCCAGCCGGGTCTGCCCCCCCTGGCCGGCGCCTGGAGCGTTTGGACTTTGTCGTTTTTTTCTCCAAGACTCGCCTCTGCCAACTGCCAAGGACTTCAGCAGGGGCTGCCACGGCTGTTCCCCGCCTCCTGGGGTTCATGCCCGGGCACATCGGAGGCTCAGGCAGGGTCTTGAGCAACTACTGTTGGGTGCTCTCAGGGGGGCCCCTCCACACCCCCAGGCCGACCTCCAGGGGCTGCCCCCGGACCCTGGAGCAGCCTGCACCCCCCTCGCCGTCAACACTCTCCCCCCGTTGGGACTTTGAAACTTTTTCTGACCGTGCGAGCTTCGTCAAACGGCAAGGGGGCAAGCGGCGGGCTCTGCCCGGCCTCCTGGGGTCCTGCCCGGGGACATCGGAGGCTCAGCCAGGGTGTTGAGCCACTGCTGGCAGGTGCACTCAGGGGGCCCTCCGCAGCCGCCCATGCACACCTCTGCAGCCAGCACACTGCTGCCAACAGCCCGCTCTCCATCACCCGCCAGCCCCTCTGCATACATCTGCTGGAGGTGCTTTTTTGGCTTCCCCCATTTTGGCCAATGGGAAAATGCCAGGGGGGAAACCTCCAGAGTCAGGCCGACCTCCTGGAACTCCAACCCGGCCTGGAGCCACCGGTTTGTCCCCTTCCCGGTTCTCAGGACCTGCATTGACCCTCGGCTCTCCCCCGGCCGCCGCAGCTCCCGCCGGCCCGGCCAGCCGGGTCCGCCGCCCTGGACGGCACGCATGGAGCGTTTGGACTTTGTCATTTTCCTCACCAACACTCGCCTCTGCCAACTGCCAAGGACTTCAGCAGGGGCTGCCACGGCTGTTCCCCGCCTCCTGGGGTTCATGCCCGGGCACACCGGAGGCTCAGGCGGGGTCTTGAGCAACTGCTGTTGGGTGCTCTCAGGGGGCCCCTCCACACCCCCAGGCCGACCTCCAGGGGCTGCCCCCGGCCCCTGGGGCAGCCAGCACCCCCTCGCCGTCAACCCTCTCTCCCCGTTGGGACTTTGAAACTTTTCTGACCGTGCGAGCTTCATCGGACGGGAAGGGGGCGACCTGCGGGCTCTGCCCGGCCTCCCGGGGTCCCTGCCCGGGCCCCGTGGGAGGTACAGGCAGGGTTTCTCACCGACTACCCGTAGGCACTCTCAGGGGGCCCTCCGCGCCCTCAGGCCGCCCTCCCCGGGCTTCCCCCGGGTCCGCGGAGCAGCCCGCCACCCCTCGCCGCACCGTGTCTCGCCCCCGTTGGGACTTTGAAACTTGGCTCGCCGTGCAAACCTCTCCGGGGGACAGAGGGAGAGACCTGCGGGCCGTGCCCGGCCTCCCGGGACACCCTCCCCGCAGCGCAGGCGGCTCGGACGGGGTTTTCAGCGAGTGCTGGGGGGGGTGTCTTCGGGGGCCCCCCGCGGGCCCCCCGGGGCACCTGCGCGGGGTGGCCCCTGCTGCCAGGCACCCACTCCCTATCGACCATCCAGCCCCCCTACATACATCTGGCGGGGGTGCTTTTTTGAGTTCCCCCATTTTGGCAACTTGGCACCTCCTATGGGGAAACCGGCAGAATCATGCCGACCTCCTGGAACTCCGGCTCGGCCTGGAGCCGCCGGTTTGTCCCCTTCCCGGTTCTCAGGCATTTTCGGACTTTGTCATTTTTTCAGCACTCTGTCAATGCGGCCAGCGGGAGCTGCCGCGGTCTGTGCCCAGGCACCAGGCTCTCCAAACGGACGCCGGCGGAGGGTCAGGGGGTGTCTCGGCCAGATACTGTAAAACACTCAGGGGGTGCCCAGGCACCAGGCACTCCAAACGGACACCGTCGGAGGGTCAGGGGGTGTCTCGGCCAGATACTGAAAAACACTCAGGGGCGCACGGGGGCTGCACAGGGCCACCCCAGGCGGCTCCCCCGGGCACCCGGGCGGCCATATTGGCGGCTGGGACCCCCTATTCAGCAAACGCCAGGGGGCGCTCAGGGGCGCACGGGGGCTGCTCCACTCGCCCCAGGCCGGCCTCCCTGAGGCGGGCACATTAGCGGCTGAGACCCCCTCTCCACCAAAGACCGGGGGGCGCTCAGGGACACACGGGGGCTGCTCTACTCGCCCCAGGCGGGCACATTAGCGGCCGAGACCCCCTCTCCACCAGAGACCGGGGGGCGCTCAGGGACACACGGGGGCTGCTCCACTCGCCCCAGGCCGGCCCCCACTGGTACCCGGGCGGCCATATTGGCGGCTGAGACCCCCTCTTCAGCAAACGTCAGGGGACACTCAGGGACACACGGGGGCTGCTCCACTCGCCCCAGGCCGGCCTCCCTGAGGCGGGCACATTAGCGGCTGAGACCCCCTCTCCACCAGAGACCGGGGGACGCTCGGGGACACACGGGGGCTGCTCCACTCGCCCCAGGCCGGCCTCCCTGAGGCGGGCACATTAGCGGCTGAGACCCCCTCTCCACCAAAGACCGGGGGGCGCTCAGGGACACACGGGGGCTGCTCCACTCGCCCCAGGCCGGCCTCCCTGAGGCGGGCACATTAGCGGCTGAGACCCCCTCTCCACCAAAGACCGGGGGACGCTCAGGGACACACGGGGGCTGCTCCACTCGCCCCAGGCCGGCCCCCACTGGTACCCGGGCGGCCCTATTGGCGGCTGAGACCCCCTCTTCAGCAAACGCCAGGGGACGCTCAGGGACACACGGGGGCTGCTCCACTCGCCCCAGGCCGGCCTCCCTAGGTACCCGGGCGGGCACATTAGCGGCTGAGACCCCCTCTTCAGCAAACGCCAGGGGACGCTCAGGGACACACGGGGGCTGCTCCACTCGCCCCAGGCCGGCCTCCCTAGGTACCCGGGCGGGCACATTAGCGGCTGAGACCCCCTCTCGACCAAAGACCGGGGGACGCTCAGGGACACACGGGGGCCGCTCCACTCACCCCCAGGCCGACCTCCAGGGCCTCCCTCCCGGCCCCTGGAGCAGCCAGCGCCCCCTCGCCCTCAACACTCTCTCCCCCGTTGGGACTTTGAAACTTTTTCTGACCGTGCAAGCTTCATCGGACGGCAAAGGGGGCAAGCTGCGGTCCGTGCCCGGCCTGCTGGGGTCCTGCCCGGGGACATCGGAGGCTCAGCCAGGGTCTTGAGCTACTGCTGGTAGGTGCGCTTTGGGGGCCCTCCGCAGCCGCCCCGGGCCACCCCTGCAGCCAGCACACTGCTGCCAACAGCCCGCCGCTCTCCCACACCAGCCAGCCCCGTCTGCACACATCTGCCGGGGGTGCTTTTTTGAGAAACACTGTCACTTTGTCAAAGACCGCACACCGCTCGTTCCCTTATACCCCGACAAGGTGTTCGTGCTGACGTTTTGCGAGGCCTTATTTTACCGTCGTCGGCGCTATCAGGGGAAACGGGCCCGCTCCTTCCGCCCTCCTGGAACCCTGGCTCGGCCCGGAGCGACCAGGATTACCCTCATACCGGTTCTCACCACCTGCATCGACACGCGGCTCTGCCCCGGCCGCCGCAGCTCTCGCCGGCCCGGCCGGGTCCGCACCCCTGGCCGGCACGCCTGGAGCGTTTGGACTTTGTCGTTTTTTTCTCCAAGAGTCGCCTCTGGCACATGCCATGGACTTCAGCAGGGGCTGCTCCCCGCCCCCTGGGTGTCCTGCCCGGGCACATCGGAGGCTCAGCCTGGGTCTTCAGCCCCTACTGGTAGGTGCGCTTTGGGGGCCCTCCGCAGCCGCCCGGGGCCCACCCCTGCAGCCAGCACACGGCTGCCAGCAGCCACCACACAGCTGCCAAACAGCCCGCTCTCCGTCACCCCCCAGCCCAACTCTGCATACATCTGGCGGGGGTGCTTTTTTGACTTCCCCCCTTTTGGCCTATGGGGAAAAGCCAGGGGGAAAACCTCCAGAGTCAGGCCGACCTCCTGGAACTCCAACCCGGTCTGGAGCCACCGGTCTGTCCCCTTCACGGTTCTCAGGACCTGCATCGACCCTCGGCTCAGCCCCGGCCGCCGCAGCTCCCGCCGGCCCGGCCACCCGGGTCCGCACCCCTGGCCGGCACGCCTGGAGCGTTTGGACTTTGTCGTTTTTTCTCCAAGACCCATCTCTGCCAACTGCCGTGGGCTTCAGCGGGGGCTGCTCCCCGCCTCCTGGGTGTCCTGCCCGGGCACATCGGAGGCTCAGCCTGGGTCTCGAGCCCCCTACTGGTAGGTGCACTACGGGGGCCCTCCGCAGCCGCCCAGGCCCACCCCTGCAGCCAGCACACGGCTGCCAGCAGCCACCACACAGCTGCCAACAGCCCACTATCCATCACCCACCAGCCCCTCTGCATACATCTGCTGGGGGTGCTTTTTTGACTTCCCCCCTTTTGGCCTATGGGGAAAAGCCAGGGGGAAAACCTCCAGAGTCAGGCCGACCTCATGGAACTCCAACCCGGCCTGGAGCCACCGGTTTGTCCCCTTCCCGGTTCTCAGGACCTGCATCGACACTCGGCTTAGCCCCGGCAGCTGCAGCCCCCGCCGGCCCGGCCAGCCGGGTCCGTCCCCCTGGCCGGCACGCCTGGAGCGTTTGGACTTTGTCGTTTTTCCTCAAAGACTCATCTCTGCCAACTGCCGTGGGATTCAGCATGGGCTGCCGCGGGCTGTGCACAGCCTCCTGGGGGGGTCCCGCCTGCCCGCGCAGGCAGCTAGGACAGGGTTCTCAGCAGGGGCTTGGAGGCGCTCTCAGGGGGGCCTCCGCAGGCCCCCAAGGTGGCTTCGTACACCTCTTGAACGTGGCGCCCGGCCGCTCGGAGAGCGGGGTCTACCCGGGCAGCCAGCCGGCCTGTCGGCCCCGCGGCCTGGACAGGCGGAGTGGGGACACTCGCGCTCGATGACTCTGCTCCCAGGGAGGTGGCAGAGGGGCGGCCGCGGCGCTTTGACTTTGAGCGGCCCCCACTCCCTTCTCAGCACATTGAGAAATAGTCACTTTGTCAAAGACCGCACACCGCTCGTTCCCTTATATGCAAAAAAGGTGTTCGTCCTGACGTTTTGCGAGGCCTTAATTTACCGCCGTCGGCGCTATCAGGGGAAACAGGCCCGCTCCTTCCGCCTCCCTGGAACCGCGCCTCGGCCCCGGGGGCCCAGGATTAACCTCATACCGGTTCTCACGACATGCATTGATACTCGGCTCAGCCCCGGCAGCCGCAGCTCCCGCCGGCCCAGCCAGCCGGGTCCGCCACCCTGGCCGGCACGCCTGGAGCGTTTGGACTTTGTCGTTTTTCTCAAAGACTCATCTCTGCCAACGACTTCAGCAGGGGCTGCCACCTGCTGTTCCCCGCCAATGGGTGTCCTGACCTGCAACACCGGAGGGTCATGGGGGGTCTTGAGCAACTACTGGTAGGTGCAGCACCTCGGGGGCCCTCTGCAGCCAGCACACTGCTGCCAACAGCCCGCTCCCCGTCACCCCCCAGCCCCTCTGCATACATCTGCCGGGGGTGCTTTTTTGACTTCCCCCATGTTGGCCTATGGGGAAAAGCCAGGGGGAAAACCTCCAGAGTCAGGCCGACCTCCTGGAACCCTAGCCCGGCCTGGAGCTACTGGTTTGCCCCCTTCCCGGTTCTCAGGACATGCCTTGACACTCGGCTCTTCCCCAGCCGCCGCAGCTCCCGTCGGCCCGGCCAGCCGGGTCCGCCCCCCTGACCGGCGCCTGGAGCGTTTGGACTTTGTCATTTTTTTCAAAGACTCATCTCTGCCAAGGACTTCAGCAGGGGCTGCCACCTGCTTTTCCCCGCCAATGGGTGTCCTGCCCTGCAACACCGGAGGCTCAGGCAGGGTCTTGAGCAACTGCTGGTAGGTGCTCTCAGGGGGCCCCGCCACACCCCCAGGCCCACCTCCAGGGCCTCCCTCCCGGCCCCTGGAGCAGCCAGCACCCCCTCACCGTCAGCACTCTCTCCCCGTTGGGACTTTGAAACTTTTCTGACCGTGCAAGCTTCGTCAAACGGCAAGGGGGCAACCGGCGTTCTGTGCCCGACCTCCTGGGGTCCTGCCCGGGCACATCGGAGGCTCAGCCTGGGTTTTCAGCCACCACGGGCAGGTGCACTCGGGGGGCCCTCCGCAGCCGCCCATGCACACCTCTGCAGCCAGCACACCGCTGCCAACAGCCCGCTCCCCATCACCAGCCAGCCCCCTCTGCATACATCTGCCGGGGGTGCTTTTTTGACTTCCCCCATTTTGGCCAATGGGAAAATGCCAAGGGGAAAACCTCCAGAGTCAGGCCGACCTCCTGGAACTCCAGCTCGGCCGGGAGCTACTGGTCTGTCCCCTTCCCGGTTCTCAGGACCTGCATTGACACTCGGCTCAGCCCCAGCCGCCGCAGCCCCCGCCGGCCCGGCCAGCCGGGTCCGCACCCCTGGCCGGCACGCCTGGAGCGTTTGGACTTTGTCATTTTCATGACTTGTCTCCTCAAACTTTGTCCGACTGCAAGGGGGGCTGCCGCAGTCCGTGCCCAGCCTCCAGGGGTTGCCCCTGGAGCAGCCAGTAACCCCCTCGCCGTCAACACTCTCTCCCCATTGGGACTTTGAAACTTTTCTGACCGTGCAAGCTTCGTCAAACGGCAAGGGGGCAGGCTGCGGTCTGTGCCCGGCCTCCTGGGGTTCTGCCCGGGGACATCGGAGGCTCAGCCAGGGTTTTGAGCCACCGCTGGCAGGTGCACTCAGGGGGCCCTCCGCAGACGCCCATGCACACCTCTTCAGCCAGCACACTGCTGCCAAACACCCGCTCCCCATCACCCCCCAGCCCCTCTGCATACATCTGCTGGGGGTGCTTTTTTGACTTCCCCCATTTTGGCCTATGGGGAAAAGCCAGGGGGAAAACCTCCAGAGTCAGGCCGACCTTCTGGAACTCGAGCTCGGCCTGGAGCCGCCGGTTTGTCCCCTTCCCGGTTCTCAGGACCTGCATTGACACTCGGCTCAGCCCCGGCAGCCGCAGCCCCCGCCGGCCCGGCCAGCCGGGTCCGCCACCCTGCCCGGTGCCTGGAGCGTTTGGACTTTGTCATTTTCATGACTTGTCTCCTCAAACTTTGTTCAACTGCAAGGGGGGCTGCCACGGCTGTTCCCCGCCCCCTGGGTGTCCTTCCCTGCAACACCGGAGGCTCAGGCAGGGTCTTGAGCAACTTCTGTTGGGTGCTCTCAGGGGGCACCTCCACACCCCCAGGGCCTCCCACCCGGCCCCTGGGGCAGCCAGCACCCCCTCGCCATCAACGCTCTCTCACCGTTGGGACTTTGAAACTTTTCTGACCATGCAAGCTTCGTCAAACGGCAAGGGGGCAAGCGGCGGGCTCTGCCCGGCCTCCTGGGGTCCTGCCCGGGGACATCGGAGGCTCAGCCAGGGTGTTGAGCCACTGCTGGCAGGTGCACTCAGGGGGCCCTCCGCAGCCGCCCAGGCACACCTCTGCAGCCAGCACACTGCTGCCAACAGCCCGCTCCCCATCACCCGCCAGCCCCTCTGCATACATCTGCCGGGGGTGCTTTTTTGAC
Organism: Eleutherodactylus coqui; assembly: GCF_035609145.1. Taxonomy (NCBI): domain Eukaryota; kingdom Metazoa; phylum Chordata; class Amphibia; order Anura; family Eleutherodactylidae; genus Eleutherodactylus; species Eleutherodactylus coqui. The sequence continues at coordinate 122,542 of NW_027101997.1, read as the reverse complement.
TTCCCCCGTTTTGGCCTATGGGGAAAAGCCAGGGGGAAAACCTCCACAGTCAGGCCGACCTCCTGGAACCCTAGCCCGGCCTGGAGCTACTGGTTTGCCCCCTTCCCGGTTCTCAGGACATGCCTTGACACTCGGCTCTTCACCAGCCGCCGCAGCTCCCGCCGGCCCGGCCAGCCGGGTCCTCCCCCCTGGCCGGCGCCTGGAGCGTTTGGACTTTGTCATTTTATTCAAAGACCCATCTCTGCCAACTGCCGTGGGCTTCAGCAGTGGCTGCCGCGGGCTGTGCACGGCCTACTGGGGGGGGGTCCCGCCTGCCCGCGCAGGCAGCTAGGACAGGGCTCTCAGCAAGGGCTTGGAGGCGGTGTCAGGGGGGCCTCCGCAGCCCCCCAAGGTGGCTTCCTACACCTCTCGAACGTTGGGGCCCGGCCGCTCGGAGAGCGGGGTCTGCCCGGGCAGCCAGCCAGCCTGTCGGCCCCGCGGCCTGGACAGGCGGAGTGGGGACACTCGCGCTCGATGACCCTGCTCCCAGGGAGGTGGCAGAGGGGCGGCCGCGGTGCTTTGACTTTGAGCGGCCCCCACTCCACAGCACATTGAGAAATAGTCACTTTGTCAAGGACCGCACACCGCTCGTTCCCTTATATGCAAAAAAGGTGTTCGTCCTGACGTTTTGCGAGGCCTTAATTTACCGTCGTCGGCGCTATCAGGGGAAACAGGCCCGCTCCTTCCGCCTTCCTGGAACCGTGGCTCGGCCCGGAGCGACCAGGTTTACCCCCATACCGGTTCTCACGACATGCGTCGACACTCGGCTCAGCCCCGGCAGCCGCAGCTCCCGCCGGCCCAGCCAGCCGGGTCCGCCACCCTGGCCGGCACGCCTGGAGCGTTTGGACTTTGTCGTTTTTTCAAAGACTCATCTCTGCCAACGACTTCAGCAGGGGCTGCCACCTGCTGTTCCCCGCCAATGGGTGTCCTGACCTGCAACACCGGAGGCTCAGGCAGGGTCAAGAGCAACTGCTGGTAGGTGGACTCAGGGGGCCCTCCGCAGCCGCCCCGGGCCACCCCTCCAGCCAGCACACTCCTGCCAACAGCCCGCTCTCCATCACCCCCCAGCCCCTCTGCATACATCTGCTGGGGGTGCTTTTTTGACTTCCCCCATTTTGGCCTATGGGGAAAAGCCAGGGGGACAATCTCCAGAGTCCTGCCGACCTCCTGGAACTCAAGCCCGGCCTGGGGCCACCGGTCTGTCCCCTTCCCGGTTCTCAGGGATTTTTGGACTTGTGATTTTCGTGATTCGTCTCTTCAAACTTTGTTGGACTACAATGGGGGGCGACCGGCGGTCCGTGCCCAGCCTCCAGGGTGTCCTGCCCTGCAACACCAGAGGCTCGGGCGGGGTCTTGACCGACTACTGTTGGGTGCTCCTAGGGGGCCCTTCCGCACCCCCAGGCCCACCTCCAGGGCCTCCCTCCCGGCCCCTGGAGCAGCCAGCGCCCCCTCGCCGTCAACGCTCTCTCCCCGTTGGGACTTTGAAACTTTTCTGACCGTGCAAGCTTCGTCAAACGGCAAGGGGGCAGCCGGCGTTCTGTGCCCGGCCTCCTGGGGTCCTGCCGGGGCACATCGGAGGCTCAGGCTGGGTGTTGAGTCACTACTGGCAGGTGCACTCAGGGGGCCCTCCGCAGACGCCCATGCACACCTCTGCAGCCTGCACACTGCTGCCAACAGCCCGCTCCCCGTCACCAGCCAGCCCCTCTGCATACATCTGCTGGGGGTGCTTTTTTGACTTCCCCCATTTTGGCTTATGAGGAAAAGCCAGGGGGAAAACCTCCAGAGTCAGGCCGACCTCCTGGAACTCCGGCCCGGCCTGGAGCTACTGGTTTGCCCCCTTCCCGGTTCTCAGGACATGCATCGACACTCGGCTCTTCCCCAGCCGCCGCAGCTCCCGCCGGCCCGGCCAGCCGGGTCCGCACCCCTGACCAGCGCCTGGAGCGTTTGGACTTTGTCGTTTTTTTCTCAAAGACTCATCTCTGCCAACGACTTCAGCAGGGGCTGCCACCTGCTGTTCCCCGCCAATGGGTGTCCTGACCTGCAACACCGGAGGCTCAGGCGTGGTCTTGAGCAACTGCTGGTAGGTGCACCTCGGGGGCCCTCTGCAGCCAGCACACCGCTGCCAACAGCCGGCTCCCCGTCACCATCCAGCCCCTCTGCATACATCTGACGGGGGTGCTTTTTTGACTTCCCCCATTTTGGCCTATGGCGAAAAGCCAGGGGGAAAACCTCCAGAGTCAGGCCGACCTCCTGGAACTCCAGCTCGGCCTGGAGCTACTGGTTTGCCCCCTTCCCGGTTCTCAGGACATGCATCGACACTCGGCTCTTCCCCAGCCGCCGCAGCTCCCGTCGGCCCGGCCAGCCGGGTCCGCCACCCTGGCCGGCGCCTGGAGCATTTGGACTTTGCCATTTTTTTCTCAAAGACTCATCTCTGCCAACGACTTCAGCAGGGGCTGCCACCTGCTGTTCCCCCGCCAATGGGTGTCCTGACCTGCAACACCGGAGGCTCAGGCGTGGTCTTGAGCAACTGCTGGTAGGTGCACCTCGGGGGCCCTCTGCAGCCAGCACACCGCTGCCAACAGCCCGCTCCCCGTCACCATCCAGCCCCTCTGCATACATCTGACGGGGGTGCTTTTTTGACTTCCCCCATTTTGGCCTATGGCGAAAAGCCAGGGGGAAAACCTCCAGAGTCAGGCCGACCTCCTGGAACTCCAGCTCGGCCTTGAGCTACTGGTTTGCCCCCTTCCCGGTTCTCAGGAAATGCATCGATACTCGGCTCTTCCCCAGCCGCCGCAGCTCCCGTCGGCCCGGCCAGCCGGGTCCGCCACCCTGGCCGGCGCCTGGAGCATTTGGACTTTGTCGTTTTTTCTCAAAGACTCATCTCTGCCAGCTGCCAAGGACTTCAGTAGGGGCTGCCACCTGCTGTTCCCCGCCAATGGGTGTCCTGCCCTGCCACACCGGAGGCTCAGGCAGGGTCTTGAGCAACTGCTGGTTGGTGCTCTCAGGGGGCCCCTCCACACCCCCAGGCCCACCTCCAGGGCCTCCCTCCCGGCCCCTGGAGCAGCCAGCGCCCCCTCGCCGTCAACGCTCTCTCCCCGTTGGGACTTTGAAACTTTTCTGACCGCGCAAGCTTCGTCAAACGGCAAGGGGGGCAGCCGGCGTTCTGTGCCCGGCCTCCTGGGGTCCTGCCCGGGCACATCGGAGGCTCAGCCAGGGTGTTGAGCCACCACTGGCAGGTGCACTCAGGGGGCCCTCCGCAGACGCCCATGCACACCTCCGCAGCCAGCACACTGCTGCCAACAGCCCGCTCCCCGTCACCCGCCAGCCCCTCTGCATACATCTGCTGGGGGTGCTTTTTTGACTTCCCCCATTTTGGCTTATGAGGAAAAGCCAGGGGGAAAACCTCCAGAGTCAGGCCGACCTCCTGGAACTCCGGCCCGGCCTGGAGCTACTGGTTTGCCCCCTTCCCGGTTCTCAGGACATGCATCGACACTCGGCTCTTCCCCAGCCGCCGCAGCTCCCGCCGGCCCGTCCAGCCGGGTCCGCACCCCTGGCCGGCGCCTGGAGCGTTTGGACTTTGTCGTTTTTCCTCAAAGACTCATCTCTGCCAACTGCCCTGGGCTTCAGCAGTGGCTGCCGCGGGCTGTGCACGGCCTCCTGGGGGGTCCCGCCTGCCCTCGCAGGCAGCTAGGACAGGGTTCTCAGCAGGGGCTTGGATGCGGTGTCAGGGGGGCCTCCGCAGCCCCCCAAGGTGGCTTCCTACACCTCTCGAACGTTGGGGCCCGGCCGCTCGGAGAGCGGGGTCTGCCCGGGCAGCCAGCCAGCCTGTTGGCCCCGCGGCCTGCACAGGCGGAGTGGGGACCCTCGCGCTCGATGACTCTGCTCCCAGGGAGGTGGCAGAGGGGCGGCCGCGGTGCTTTGACTTTGAGCGGTCCCCACTCCTCAGCACATTGAGAAATAGTCACTTTGTCAAGGACCGCACACCGCTCGTTCCCTTATATGCAAAAAAGGTGTTCGTCCTGACGTTTTGCGAGGCCTTATTTTACCGCCGTCGGCGCTATCAGGGGAAACGGGCCCGCTCCTTCCGCCCTCCTGGAACCGTGCCTCGGCCCGGAGCGACCAGGATCACCCTCATACCGGTTCTCGTGACATACATCGACACTCGGCTCAGCCCCGGCAGCCGCAGCTCCCACCGGCCCAGCCAGCCGGGTCCGCCACCCTGGCCGGCACGCCTGGAGCGTTTGGACTTTGTCGTTTTTTCAAAGACTCATCTCTGCCAACGACTTCAGCAGGGGCTGCCACCTGCTGTTCCCCGCCAATGGGTGTCCTGACCTGCAACACCGGAGGCTCAGGCAGGGTCAAGAGCAACTGCTGGTAGGTGCACTCAGGGGGCCCTCTGCAGCCGCCCAGGGCCACCTCTGCAGCCAGCACACTGCTGCCAACAGCCCGCTCCCCGTCACCCCCCCCCAGGCCCCTCTGCATACATCTGCCGGGGGTGCTTTTTTGACTTCCCCCATTTTGGCCAATGGGAAAATGCCAAGGGGAAAACCTCCAGAGTCAGGCCGACCTCATGGAACTCAAGCCCGGCCTGGAGCCACCGGTCTGTCCCCTTCCCGGTTCTCAGGGATTTTTGGACTTGTGATTTCCGTGATTCGTCTCTTCAAACTTTGTTGGACTACAATGGGGGGCGACCGGCGGTCCGTGCCCGGCCTCCTGGGGTCCTGCCCGGGGACAGCGGAGGCTCAGCCAGGGTTTTGAGCCACCGCTGGCAGGTGCACTCACGGGGCCCTCCGCAGCCGCCCATGCACACCTCTTCAGCCAGCACACTGCTGCCAAACACCCGCTCCCCATCACCCCCCAGCCCCTCTGCATACATCTGCTGGGGGTGCTTTTTTGACTTCCCCCATTTTGGCCTATGGGGAAAAGCCAGGGGGAAAACCTCCAGAGTCAGGCCGACCTTCTGGAACTCGAGCTCGGCTTGGAGCCGCCGGTTTGCCCCCTTCCCGGTTCTCAGGACCTGCATTGACACTCGGCTCAGCCCCGGCAGCCGCAGCCCCCGCCGGCCCAGCCAGCAGGGTCCGCCCCCCTGGCCGGCGCCTGGAGCGTTTGGACTTTGTCATTTTCATGACTTGTCTCCTCAAACTTTGTTCGACTGCAAGGGGGGGTGTGCCGCGGTCCGTGCCCAGCCTCCAGGGGTTGCCCCCGGCCCCTGGAGCAGCCAGCACCCCCTCGCCCTCAACACTCCCCGTTGGGACTTTGAAACTTTTCTGACGGTGCAAGCTTCATCAAACGGCAAGGGGGCAGGCTGCGGTCTGTGCCCGGCCTCCTGGGGTCCTCCCTGGGGACATCGGAGGCTCAGCCAGGGTTTTGAGCCACTGCTGGCAGGTGCACTCAGAGGGCCCTCCGCAGCCGCCCATGCACACCTCTGCAGCCAGCACACCGCTGCCAACAGCCCGCTCCCCATCACCAGCCAGCCCCTCTGCATACATCTGCTGGGGGTGCTTTTTTGACTTCCCCCATTGTGGCCAATGGGAAAATGCCAAGGGGAAAACCTCCAGAGTCCTGCCGACCTCCTGGAACTCCAACCCGGCCTGGAGCCACCGGTTTGTCCCCTTCCCGGTTCTCAGGACCTGCATCGACACTCGGCTTAGCCCCGGCAGCTGCAGCCACCGCCGGCCCGGCCAGCCGTGTCCGCCCCCCTGGCCGGCACGCCTGGAGCGTTTGGACTTTGTCATTTTCATGACTTGTCTCCTCAAACTTTGTTCAACTGCAAGGGGGGCTGCCCCGGCTGTTCCCCGCCTCCTGGGTGTCCTTCCCTGCAACACCGGAGGCTCAGGCAGGGTCTTGACCCACGACTGTTGGGTGCTCCTAGGGGGCCCCTCCACACCCCCAGTCCCACCTCCAGGGGCTCCCCCCGGCCCCTGGAGCAGCCAGCACCCCCTCGCCGTCAACCCTCTCTCCCCGTTGGGACTTTGAAACTTTTTCCGACCGTGCAAGCTTCGTCAAACGGCAAAGGGGGCAAGCGGCGGTCTGTGCCCGGCCTCCTGGGGTCCTGCCCGGGGACATCGGAGGCTCAGCCAGGGTGTTGAGCCACTACTGGTAGGTGCACTCAGGGGGCCCTCCGCAGCCGCCCCGGGCCACCCCTGCAGCCAGCACACACCGCTGCCAACAGCCCGCTCTCCGTCACCAGCCAGCCCCGTCCGCGCACATCTGCCGGGGGTGCTTTTTTTGAGACACACTGTCACTTTGTCAAAGACCGCACACCGCTCGTTCCCTTATACCCCGACAAGGTGTTCGTGCTGACGTTTTGCGAGGCCTTATTTTACCGCCGTCGGCGCTATCAGGGGAAACAGGCCCGCTCCTTCCGCCTTCGTGGAACCGGGGCTCGGCCCGGAGCGACCAGGATTACCCTCATACCGGTTCTCACGACATGCATCGATACTCGGCTCAGCCCCGGCAGCCGCAGCTCCCACCGGCCCAGCCAGCCGGGTCCGCCACCCTGGCCGGCCCGCCTGGAGCGTTTGGACTTTGTCATTTTTCTCAAAGACTCATCTCTGCCAACTGCCGTGGGATTCAGCAGGGGCTGCCACGGCTGTTCCCCGCCTCCTGGGGTTTCCTGCCCTGCAACACCGGAGGGTCAGGGGGGGTCTTGAGCAACTACTGGTAGGTGCACCTCGGGGGCCCTCTGCAGCCGCCCAGGCCACCCCCGCAGCCAGCACGCTGCTGCCAACAGCCCGCTTCCCCATGACCAGCCAGCCCCTCTGCATACATCTGCTGGGGGTGCTTTTTGGACTTCCCCCGTTTTGGCCTATGGGGAAAAGCCAGGGGGGAAACCTCCAGAGTCCTGCCGACCTCCTGGAACTCAAGCCCGGCCTGGAGCCACCGGTCTGTCCCCTTCCCGGTTCTCAGGGATTTTTTGGACTTGTGATTCTCGTGATTCGCCTCTTCAAACTTTGTTGGACTACAATGGGGGGCGACCGGCGGTCCGTGCCCAGCCTCCAGGGTGTCCTGCCCTGCAACACCAGAGGCTCGGGCAGGGTCTTGACCGACTACTGTTGGGCGCTCCTAGGGGGGCCCCTCCACACCCCCAGGCCCACCTCCAGGGCCTCCCTCCCGGCCCCTGGAGCAGCCAGCGCCCCCTCGCCGTCAACGCTCTCTCCCCGTTGGGACTTTGAAACTTTTCTGACCGTGCAAGCTTCGTCAAACGGCAAGGGGGGGCAGCCGGCGTTCTGTGCCCAGCCTCCTGGGGTCCTGCCGGGGCACATCGGAGGCTCAGCCAGGGTGTTGAGCCACCACTGGCAGGTGCACTCAGGGGGCCCTTCGCAGCCGCCCATGCACACCTCTGCAGCCAGCACACTGCTGCCAACAGCCCGCTCCCCGTCACCCGCCAGCCCCTCTGCATACATCTGCCGGGGGTGCTTTTTTGACTTCCCCCATTGTGGCTTATGAGGAAAAGCCAGGGGGAAAACCTCCAGAGTCAGGCCGACCTCCTGGAACTCCGGCCCGGCCTGGAGCTACTGGTTTGCCCCCTTCCCGGTTCTCAGGACATGCATCGACACTCGGCTCTTCCCCAGCCGCCGCAGCTCCCGCCGGCCCGGCCAGCCGGGTCCGCACCCCTGACCAGCGCCTGGAGCGTTTGGACTTTGTCGTTTTTTTCTCAAAGACTCATCTCTGCCAACGACTTCAGCAGGGGCTGCCACCTGCTGTTCCCCCGCCAATGGGTGTCCTGACCTGCAACACCGGAGGCTCAGGCGTGGTCTTGAGCAACTGCTGGTAGGTGCACCTCGGGGGCCCTCTGCAGCCAGCACACCGCTGCCAACAGCCGGCTCCCCGTCACCATCCAGCCCCTCTGCATACATCTGACGGGGGTGCTTTTTTGACTTCCCCCATTTTGGCCTATGGCGAAAAGCCAGGGGGAAAACCTCCAGAGTCAGGCCGACCTCCTGGAACTCCAGCTCGGCCTGGAGCTACTGGTTTGCCCCCTTCCCGGTTCTCAGGACATGCATCGACACTCGGCTCTTCCCCAGCCGCCGCAGCTCCCGTCGGCCCGGCCAGCCGGGTCCGCCACCCTGGCCGGCGCCTGGAGCATTTGGACTTTGCCATTTTTTTCTCAAAGACTCATCTCTGCCAACGACTTCAGCAGGGGCTGCCACCTGCTGTTCCCCCGCCAATGGGTGTCCTGACCTGCAACACCGGAGGCTCAGGCGTGGTCTTGAGCAACTGCTGGTAGGTGCACCTCGGGGGCCCTCTGCAGCCAGCACACCGCTGCCAACAGCCCGCTCCCCGTCACCATCCAGCCCCTCTGCATACATCTGACGGGGGTGCTTTTTTGACTTCCCCCATTTTGGCCTATGGCGAAAAGCCAGGGGGAAAACCTCCAGAGTCAGGCCGACCTCCTGGAACTCCAGCTCGGCCTTGAGCTACTGGTTTGCCCCCTTCCCGGTTCTCAGGAAATGCATCGATACTCGGCTCTTCCCCAGCCGCCGCAGCTCCCGTCGGCCCGGCCAGCCGGGTCCGCCACCCTGGCCGGCGCCTGGAGCATTTGGACTTTGTCGTTTTTTCTCAAAGACTCATCTCTGCCAGCTGCCAAGGACTTCAGTAGGGGCTGCCACCTGCTGTTCCCCGCCAATGGGTGTCCTGCCCTGCCACACCGGAGGCTCAGGCAGGGTCTTGAGCAACTGCTGGTTGGTGCTCTCAGGGGGCCCCTCCACACCCCCAGGCCCACCTCCAGGGCCTCCCTCCCGGCCCCTGGAGCAGCCAGCGCCCCCTCGCCGTCAACGCTCTCTCCCCGTTGGGACTTTGAAACTTTTCTGACCGCGCAAGCTTCGTCAAACGGCAAGGGGGGCAGCCGGCGTTCTGTGCCCGGCCTCCTGGGGTCCTGCCCGGGCACATCGGAGGCTCAGCCAGGGTGTTGAGCCACCACTGGCAGGTGCACTCAGGGGGCCCTCCGCAGACGCCCATGCACACCTCCGCAGCCAGCACACTGCTGCCAACAGCCCGCTCCCCGTCACCCGCCAGCCCCTCTGCATACATCTGCTGGGGGTGCTTTTTTGACTTCCCCCATTTTGGCTTATGAGGAAAAGCCAGGGGGAAAACCTCCAGAGTCAGGCCGACCTCCTGGAACTCCGGCCCGGCCTGGAGCTACTGGTTTGCCCCCTTCCCGGTTCTCAGGACATGCATCGACACTCGGCTCAGCCCCGGCAGCCGCGGCTCCCGCCGGCCCGGCCAGCCGGGTACGCCACCCTGGCCGGCGCTTGGAGCGTTTGGACTTTGTCATTTTTCTCAAAGACCCATCTCTGCCAACTGCCGTGGGCTTCAGCAGTGGCTGCCGCGGGCTGTGCCCGGCCTACTGGGGGGTCCCGCCTGCCCGCGCAGGCAGCTAGGACAGGGCTCTCAGCAAGGGCTTGGAGGCGCTCTCAGGGGGGGGCCTCCGCAGCCCCCCAAGGTGGCTTCGTACACCTCTCGAACGTTGGGGCCCGGCCGCTCGGAGAGCGGGGTCTGCCCGGGCAGCCAGCCAGCCTGTCGGCCCCACGGCCCGCGCTGGCGGAGTGGGGACACTCGCGCTCGATGTCTCTGCTCCCAGGGAGGCGGCAGAGGGGCGGCCGCGGTGCTTTGACTTTGAGCGGTCCCCACTCCCTTCTCAGCACATTGAGAAATAGTCACTTTGTCAAAGACCGCACACCGCTCGTTCCCTTATATGCAAAAAAGGTGTTCGTCCTGACGTTTTGCGAGGCCTTAATTTACCGCCGTCGGCGCTATCAGGGAAAACGGGCACGCTCCTTCCGCCCTACTGGAACCGTGCCTCGGCCCGGAGCGACCAGGATTACCCTCATACCGGTTCTCACGACATGCATCGACACTCGGCTCTTCCCCGGCAGCCGCAGCTCCCGCCGGCCCGGCCAGCCGGGTCCGCCCCCCTGGCCGGCGCCTGGAGCGTTTGCACTTTGTCATTTTTTCTCAAAGACTCATCTCTGCCAACTGCCCTGGGCTTCAGCAGTGGCTGCCTCGGGCTGTGCCCGGCCTCTTGGGGGTCCCGCCTGCCCGCGCAGGCAGCTAGGACGGGGTTATCTGCCCTCTCAGGGGGGCCACCGCAGCCCCCCAAGGTGGCTTCGTACACCTCTTGAACGTTGGGCCCGGCCGCTCGGAGAGCGGGGTCTGCCCGGGCAGCCAGCCAGCCTGTCGGCCCCGCGGCCTGGGCAGGCGGAGTGGGGACCCTCGCGCTCGATGACTCTGCTCCCAGGGAGGTGGCAGAGGGGCGGCCGCGGCGCTTTGACTTTGAGCGGTCCCCACTCCGCACATTGAGAAATAGTCACTTTGTCAAAGACCGCACACCGCTCGTTCCCTTATATGCAAAAAAGGTGTTCGTCCTGACGTTTTGCGAGGCCTTATTTTACCGCCGTCGGCGCTATCAGGGGAAGCGGGCCCGCTCCTTCCGCCTTCCTGGAACCGTGCCTCGGCCCCGAGGGCCCAGGATTACCCTCATACCGGTTCTCACGACATGCATCGACACTCGGCTCAGCCCCGGCAGCCGCAGCTCCCGCCGGCCCGACCAGCCGGGTCCGTCCCCCTGGCCGGCGCCCGGAGCGTTTGGACTTTGTCGTTTTTTCATCCAACACTCTCCTCTGGCAAATGCCATGGACTTCAGCGGGGGCTGCCGCGGGCTGTTCCCCGCCTCCTGGGTGTCCTGCCCTGCAACACCGGAGGCACAGGCACACTGCTGCCAACAGCCCGCTCTCCATCACCCCCCAGCCCCTTCTGCATACATCTGCCGGGGGTGCTTTTTTGCCTCCCCCCATTTTGGCCTATGGGGAAAAGCCAGGGGGAAAACGTCCAGAGTCAGGCCGACCTCCTGGAACTCCAGCTTGGCCTGGAGCCACCGGTTTGTCCCCTTCCCGGTTCTCACGACATGCATCGACACTCGGCTCAGCCCCGGCAGCCGCAGCACCCGCCGGCCCGGCCAGCCGGGTCCGCCCCCCCTGGCCGGCACGCCTGGAGCGTCTGGACTTTGTCGTTTTTCCTCCAAGACTCGCCTCTGGCAAATGCCATGGACTTCAGCGGGGGCTGCCGCGGGCTGTTCCCCGCCTCCTGGGTGTCCTGCCCTGCAACACCGGAGGCTCAGGCAGGGTCTTGAGCTACTGCTGGTAGGCGCACCTCGGGGGCCCTCCGCAGCCGCCCAGGCCACCTCCGCAGCCAGCACACTGCTGCCAACAGCCCGCTTCCCCATGACCAGCCAGCCCCTCTGCATACATCTGCTGGGGGTGCTTTTTTGACTTCCCCCCTTTTGGCCTATGGGGAAAAGCCAGGGGGAAAACCTCCAGAGTCAGGCCGACCTCCTGGAACTCCAGCCCGGCCTGGAGCCGCCGGTCTGTCCCCTTCCCGGTTCTCAGGACCTGCATCGACACTCGGCTTAGCCCCGGCAGCTGCAGCCCCCGCCGGCCCGGCCAGCCGGGTCCGTCCCCCTGGCCGGCACGCCTGGAGCGTTTGGACTTTGTCGTTTTTCCTCAAAGACTCATCTCTGCCAACTGCCGTGGGATTCAGCATGGGCTGCCGCGGGCTGTGCACAGCCTCCTGGGGGGGTCCCGCCTGCCCGCGCAGGCAGCTAGGACAGGGTTCTCAGCAGGGGCTTGGAGGCGCTCTCAGGGGGGCCTCCGCAGGCCCCCAAGGTGGCTTCGTACACCTCTTGAACGTGGCGCCCGGCCGCTCGGAGAGCGGGGTCTACCCGGGCAGCCAGCCGGCCTGTCGGCCCCGCGGCCTGGACAGGCGGAGTGGGGACACTCGCGCTCGATGACTCTGCTCCCAGGGAGGTGGCAGAGGGGCGGCCGCGGCGCTTTGACTTTGAGCGGCCCCCACTCCCTTCTCAGCACATTGAGAAATAGTCACTTTGTCAAAGACCGCACACCGCTCGTTCCCTTATATGCAAAAAAGGTGTTCGTCCTGACGTTTTGCGAGGCCTTAATTTACCGCCGTCGGCGCTATCAGGGGAAACAGGCCCGCTCCTTCCGCCTCCCTGGAACCGCGCCTCGGCCCCGGGGGCCCAGGATTAACCTCATACCGGTTCTCACGACATGCATTGATACTCGGCTCAGCCCCGGCAGCCGCAGCTCCCGCCGGCCCAGCCAGCCGGGTCCGCCACCCTGGCCGGCACGCCTGGAGCGTTTGGACTTTGTCGTTTTTCTCAAAGACTCATCTCTGCCAACGACTTCAGCAGGGGCTGCCACCTGCTGTTCCCCGCCAATGGGTGTCCTGACCTGCAACACCGGAGGGTCATGGGGGGTCTTGAGCAACTACTGGTAGGTGCAGCACCTCGGGGGCCCTCTGCAGCCAGCACACTGCTGCCAACAGCCCGCTCCCCGTCACCCCCCAGCCCCTCTGCATACATCTGCCGGGGGTGCTTTTTTGACTTCCCCCATGTTGGCCTATGGGGAAAAGCCAGGGGGAAAACCTCCAGAGTCAGGCCGACCTCCTGGAACCCTAGCCCGGCCTGGAGCTACTGGTTTGCCCCCTTCCCGGTTCTCAGGACATGCCTTGACACTCGGCTCTTCCCCAGCCGCCGCAGCTCCCGTCGGCCCGGCCAGCCGGGTCCGCCCCCCTGACCGGCGCCTGGAGCGTTTGGACTTTGTCATTTTTTTCAAAGACTCATCTCTGCCAAGGACTTCAGCAGGGGCTGCCACCTGCTTTTCCCCGCCAATGGGTGTCCTGCCCTGCAACACCGGAGGCTCAGGCAGGGTCTTGAGCAACTGCTGGTAGGTGCTCTCAGGGGGCCCCGCCACACCCCCAGGCCCACCTCCAGGGCCTCCCTCCCGGCCCCTGGAGCAGCCAGCACCCCCTCACCGTCAGCACTCTCTCCCCGTTGGGACTTTGAAACTTTTCTGACCGTGCAAGCTTCGTCAAACGGCAAGGGGGCAACCGGCGTTCTGTGCCCGGCCTCCTGGGGTCCTGCCCGGGCACATCGGAGGCTCAGCCTGGGTTTTCAGCCACCACGGGCAGGTGCACTCGGGGGGCCCTCCGCAGCCGCCCATGCACACCTCTGCAGCCAGCACACCGCTGCCAACAGCCCGCTCCCCATCACCAGCCAGCCCCCTCTGCATACATCTGCCGGGGGTGCTTTTTTGACTTCCCCCATTTTGGCCAATGGGAAAATGCCAAGGGGAAAACCTCCAGAGTCAGGCCGACCTCCTGGAACTCCAGCTCGGCCGGGAGCTACTGGTCTGTCCCCTTCCCGGTTCTCAGGACCTGCATTGACACTCGGCTCAGCCCCAGCCGCCGCAGCCCCCGCCGGCCCGGCCAGCCGGGTCCGCACCCCTGGCCGGCACGCCTGGAGCGTTTGGACTTTGTCATTTTCATGACTTGTCTCCTCAAACTTTGTCCGACTGCAAGGGGGGCTGCCGCAGTCCGTGCCCAGCCTCCAGGGGTTGCCCCTGGAGCAGCCAGTAACCCCCTCGCCGTCAACACTCTCTCCCCATTGGGACTTTGAAACTTTTCTGACCGTGCAAGCTTCGTCAAACGGCAAGGGGGCAGGCTGCGGTCTGTGCCCGGCCTCCTGGGGTTCTGCCCGGGGACATCGGAGGCTCAGCCAGGGTTTTGAGCCACCGCTGGCAGGTGCACTCAGGGGGCCCTCCGCAGACGCCCATGCACACCTCTTCAGCCAGCACACTGCTGCCAAACACCCGCTCCCCATCACCCCCCAGCCCCTCTGCATACATCTGCTGGGGGTGCTTTTTTGACTTCCCCCATTTTGGCCTATGGGGAAAAGCCAGGGGGAAAACCTCCAGAGTCAGGCCGACCTTCTGGAACTCGAGCTCGGCCTGGAGCCGCCGGTTTGTCCCCTTCCCGGTTCTCAGGACCTGCATTGACACTCGGCTCAGCCCCGGCAGCCGCAGCCCCCGCCGGCCCGGCCAGCCGGGTCCGCCACCCTGCCCGGTGCCTGGAGCGTTTGGACTTTGTCATTTTCATGACTTGTCTCCTCAAACTTTGTTCAACTGCAAGGGGGGCTGCCACGGCTGTTCCCCGCCCCCTGGGTGTCCTTCCCTGCAACACCGGAGGCTCAGGCAGGGTCTTGAGCAACTTCTGTTGGGTGCTCTCAGGGGGCACCTCCACACCCCCAGGGCCTCCCACCCGGCCCCTGGGGCAGCCAGCACCCCCTCGCCATCAACGCTCTCTCACCGTTGGGACTTTGAAACTTTTCTGACCATGCAAGCTTCGTCAAACGGCAAGGGGGCAAGCGGCGGGCTCTGCCCGGCCTCCTGGGGTCCTGCCCGGGGACATCGGAGGCTCAGCCAGGGTGTTGAGCCACTGCTGGCAGGTGCACTCAGGGGGCCCTCCGCAGCCGCCCAGGCACACCTCTGCAGCCAGCACACTGCTGCCAACAGCCCGCTCCCCATCACCCGCCAGCCCCTCTGCATACATCTGCCGGGGGTGCTTTTTTGACTTCCCCCGTTTTGGCCTATGGGGAAAAGCCAGGGGGAAAACCTCCACAGTCAGGCCGACCTCCTGGAACCCTAGCCCGGCCTGGAGCTACTGGTTTGCCCCCTTCCCGGTTCTCAGGACATGCCTTGACACTCGGCTCTTCACCAGCCGCCGCAGCTCCCGCCGGCCCGGCCAGCCGGGTCCTCCCCCCTGGCCGGCGCCTGGAGCGTTTGGACTTTGTCATTTTATTCAAAGACCCATCTCTGCCAACTGCCGTGGGCTTCAGCAGTGGCTGCCGCGGGCTGTGCACGGCCTACTGGGGGGGGGTCCCGCCTGCCCGCGCAGGCAGCTAGGACAGGGCTCTCAGCAAGGGCTTGGAGGCGGTGTCAGGGGGGCCTCCGCAGCCCCCCAAGGTGGCTTCCTACACCTCTCGAACGTTGGGGCCCGGCCGCTCGGAGAGCGGGGTCTGCCCGGGCAGCCAGCCAGCCTGTCGGCCCCGCGGCCTGGACAGGCGGAGTGGGGACACTCGCGCTCGATGACCCTGCTCCCAGGGAGGTGGCAGAGGGGCGGCCGCGGTGCTTTGACTTTGAGCGGCCCCCACTCCACAGCACATTGAGAAATAGTCACTTTGTCAAGGACCGCACACCGCTCGTTCCCTTATATGCAAAAAAGGTGTTCGTCCTGACGTTTTGCGAGGCCTTATTTTACCGCCGTCGGCGCTATCAGGGGAAACGGGCCCGCTCCTTCCGCCCTCCTGGAACCGCGCCTCGGCCCGGAGCGACCAGGATCACCCTCATACCGGTTCTCACGACATACATCGACACTCGGCTCAGCCCCGGCAGCCGCAGCTCCCACCGGCCCAGCCAGCCGGCTCCGCCACCCTGCCCGGCACGCCTGGAGCGTTTGGACTTTGTCATTTTCATGACTTGTCTCCTCAAACTTTGCTCGACCGCAAGGGGGGCTGCCGCAGTCCGTGCCCAGCCTCCAGGGGTTGCCCCCGGCCCCTGGAGCTGCCAGCACCCCCTCGCCCTCAACACTCTCTCCCCGTTGGGACTTTGAAACTTTTTCTGACCGTGCAAGCTTCGTCAAACGGCAAGGGGGCAGGCTGCGGTCTGTGCCCGGCCTCCTGGGGTCCTGCCCGGGGACATCGGAGGCTCAGCCAGGGTGTTGAGCCACCGCTGGCAGGTGCACTCAGGGGGCCCTCCGCAGCCGCCCATGCACACCTCTTCAGCCAGCACACTGCTGCCAAACACCCGCTCCCCATCACCCCCCAGCCCCTCTGCATACATCTGCTGGGGGTGCTTTTTTGACTTCCCCCATTTTGGCCTATGGGGAAAAGCCAGGGGGAAAACCTCCAGAGTCAGGCCGACCTTCTGGAACTCGAGCTCGGCCTGGAGCCGCCGGTTTGTCCCCTTCCCGGTTCTCAGGACCTGCATTGACACTCGGCTCAGCCCCGGCAGCCGCAGCCCCCGCCGGCCCGGCCACCCGGGTCCGCCACCCTGCCCGGCGCCTGGAGCGTTTGGACTTTGTCGTTTTTTCTCCAAGACTCGCCTCTGGCACATGCCATGGACCTCAGCGGGGGCTGCTCCCCGCCTCCCGGGTGTCCTGCCCGGGCACATCGGAGGCTCAGCCAGGGTCTTGGGCCCCTACTGGTAGGTGCACTTTGGGGGCCCTCCGCAGCCGCCCAGGCCCACCACTGCAGCCACCACACAGCTGCCAACAGCCCGCTCTCCATCACCCACCAGCCCATTGCATACATCTGCTGGGGGTGCTTTTTTGCCTCCCCCCGTTTTGGCCTATGGGGAAAAGCCAGGGGGAAAACCTCCAGAGTCAGGCCGACCTCCTGGAACTCCAACCCGGACTGGAGCCACCGGTCTGTCCCCTTCCCGGTTCTCAGGACATGCATTGACACTCGGCTCAGCCCCGGCAGCCGCAGCTCCCGCCGGCCCGGCCAGCCAGGTCCGCCCCCCTGGCCGGCACGCCTGGAGCGTTTGGACTTTGTCATTTTTTCTCCAAGACTCGCCTCTGGCACATGCCGTGGACTTCAGCGGGGGCTGCTCCCCGCCTCCTGGGTGTCCTGCCCGGGGAACTTCGGAGGCTCAGCCTGGGTCTTGGGCCCCTACTTGTAGGTGCACTTTGGGGGCCCTCCGCAGCCGCCCAGGCCCACCCCTGCAGCCGCCACACAGCTGCCAACAGCCCGCTCTCCATCACCCCCCAGCCCATTGCACACATCTGCCGGGGGTGCTTTTTTGACTTCCCCCATTTTGGCCTAAGGGGAAAGGCCGGGGGGAAAACCTCCAGAGTCAGGCCGACCTCCTGGAACTCCGGCCCAGCCTGGAGCTACTGGTTTGTCCCCTTCCCGGTTCTCAGGACCTTCATCGACACTCGGCTCTTCCCCAGCCGCCGCAGCTCCCGTCGGCCCGGCCAGCCGGGTCCGCCCCCCTGGCCGGCACGCCTGGAGCGTTTGGACTTTGTCATTTTCATGACTTGTCTCCTCAAACTTTGTCCGACTGCAAGGGGGGCTGCCACGGCTGTTCCCCGCCTCCTGGGTGTCCTTCCCTGCAACACCAGAGGCTCAGGCAGGGTCTTGAGCAACTTCTGTTGGGTGCTATCAGGGGGCCCCTCCACACCCCCAGGCCCACCTCCAGGCGCTCCCCCCGGGCCCTGGAGCAGCCAGCACCCCCTCGCCGTCAACACTCTCTCCCCGTTGGGACTTTGAAACTTTTCCCGACCGTGCAAGCTTCGTCAAACGGCAAGGGGGCAACCGGTGTTCTGTGCCCGGCCTCCTGGGGTCCTGCCCGGGCACATCGGAGGCTCAGCTTGGGTTTTCAGCCACCACGGGCAGGTGCACACAGGGGGCCCTCCGCAGCCGCCCATGCACACCTCTGCAGTCAGCACACTGCTGCCAACAGCCAGCTCCCCATCACCCGCCAGCCCTTCTGCATACATCTGCTGGGGGTGCTTTTTTGACTTCCCCCATTTTGGCCAATGGGAATATGCCAGGGGGAAAACCTCCAGAGTCAGGCCGACCTCCTGGAACTGCCGCCCGGCCTGGAGCCTCCGGTTTGCCCCCTTCCCGGTTCTCAGGACCTGCATTGACACTCGGATCTTCCCCGGCAGCCGCAGCCCCCGCCGGCCAGGCCAGCCGTGTCCGCCCCCCTGGCCGGCACGCCTGGAGCGTTTGGACTTTGTCATTTTCATGACTTGTCTCCTCAAACTTTGTTCAACTGCAAGGGGGGCTGCCCCGGCTGTTACCCGCCTCCTGGGTGTCCTTCCCTGCAACACCGGAGGCTCAGGCAGGGTCTTGACCCACGACTGTTGGGTGCTCCTAGGGGGCCCCTCCACACCCCCAGGCCCACCTCCGGGGGCTCCCCCCGGCCCCTGGAGCAGCCAGTACCCCCATCGCCGTCAACACTTTCTCCCCGTTGGGACTTTGAAACTTTTCTGACCGTGCAAGCTTCATGGGACGGCAAAGGGGGCAGGCTGCTGTCTGTGCCCGGCCTCCTGGGGTCCTGCCCGGGCACATCGGAGGCTCAGCCTGGGTCTTGAGCCACCACTGGTAGGTGCGCTTTGGGGGCCCTCCGCAGCCGCCCCGGGCCACCCCTGCAGCCAGCGCACTGCTGCCAACAGCCCGCTCTCCGTCACCAGCCAGCCCCGTCTGCACGCATCTGCCGGGGGTGCTTTTTTTGGAGAAATACTGTCACTTTGTCAAAGACCGCACACCGCTCGTTCCCTTATACCCCGACAAGGTGTTCGCGCTGACGTTTTGCGAGGCCTTATTTTACCGCCGTCGGCGCTATCAGGGGAAACAGGCCCGCTCCTTCCGCCTTCGTGGAACCGTGGCTCGGCCCGGAGCGACCAGGATTACCCTCATACCGGTTCTCACGACATGCATCGACACTCGGCTCAGCCCCTGCATCCGCAGCTCCCGCCGGCCCGGCCAGCCGGGTCTGCCCCCCCTGGCCGGCGCCTGGAGCGTTTGGACTTTGTCGTTTTTTCTCCAAGACTCGCCTCTGCCAACTGCCAAGGACTTCAGCAGGGGCTGCCACGGCTGTTCCCCGCCTCCTGGGGTTCATGCCCGGGCACATCGGAGGCTCAGGCAGGGTCTTGAGCAACTACTGTTGGGTGCTCTCAGGGGGGCCCCTCCACACCCCCAGGCCGACCTCCAGGGGCTGCCCCCGGACCCTGGAGCAGCCTGCACCCCCCTCGCCGTCAACACTCTCCCCCCGTTGGGACTTTGAAACTTTTCTGACCGTGCAAGCTTCGTCAAACGGCAATGGGGGGCAACCGGCGTTCTGTGCCCGGCCTCCTGGGGTCCTGCCCGGGCACATCGGAGGCTCAGCCTGGGTTTTCAGCCACCACGGGCAGGTGCACTCAGGGGGCCCACCGCAGCCGCCCAGGCCCACCCCTGCAGCCACCACACAGCTGCCAACAGCCCGCTCTCCGTCACCCCCCAGCCCCTTCTGCATACATCTGCCGGGGGTGCTTTTTTGACTTCCCCCCTTTTGGCCTATGGGGAAAAGCCAGGGGGAAAACCTCCAGAGTCAGGCCGACCTTCTGGAACTCCAGCTCGGACTGGAGCCACCGGTTTGTCCCCTTCCCGGTTCTCAGGAGATGCATCGACACTCGGCTCAGCCCCGGCAGCCGCAGCACCCGCCGGCCAGGCCAGCCACGTCCGCCCCCCTGGCCGGCGCCTGGAGCGTTTGGACTTTGTCGTTTTTTTCCCCAAGACTCGCCTCTGCCAACTGCCAAGGACTTCAGCAGGGGCTGCCACGGCTGTTCCCCGCCTCCTGGGGTTCATGCCCGGGCACACCGGAGGCTCAGGCAGGGTCTTGAGCAACTGCTGTTGGGTGCTCTCAGGGGGCCCCTCCACACCCCGAAGGCCGACCTCCAGGGGCTCCAGCCCGGCCCCAGGGGCAGCCAGCACCCCTTCGCCGTCAACACTCTCCCCCCGTTGGGACTTTGAAACTTTTCTGACCGTGCGAGCTTCATCGGACGGGAAGGGGGCGACCTGCGGGCTCTGCCCGGCCTCCCGGGGTCCCTGCCCGGGCCCCGTGGGAGGTACAGGCAGGGTTTCTCACCTACTACCCGTAGGCACTCTCAGGGGGCCCTCCGCGCCCTCAGGCCGCCCTCCCCGGGCTTCCCCCGGGTCCGCGGAGCAGCCCGCCACCCCTCGCCGCACTGTCTCTCGCCCCCCGTCGGGACTTTGAAACTTTTCCCCCCGTGCAAACCTCACCGGGGGGCAGAGGGAGAGACCTGCGGGCCGTGCCCGGCCTCCCGGGACTCCCTCCGGGCAGCGCGGGCGGCTCGGACGGGGTTTTCAGCGAGTGCTGGGGGGGGGTGTCTTCGGGGGCCCCCCGCGGGCCCCCCGGGGCACCTGCGCGGGGTGGCCCCTGCTGCCAGGCACCCACTCCCTATCGACCATCCAGCCCCCCTACATACATCTGGCGGGGGTGCTTTTTTGAGTTCCCCCATTTTGGCAACTTGGCACCTCCTATGGGGAAACCGGCAAAATCATGCCGACCTCCTGGAACTCCGGCTCGGCCTGGAGCCGCCGGTTTGTCCCCTTCCCGGTTCTCAGGCATTTTCGGACTTTGTCATTTTTTCAGCACTCTGTCAATGCGGCCAGCGGGAGCTGCCGCGGTCTGTGCCCAGGCACCAGGCACTAAAAACGGACACAGTCGGAGGGTCAGGGGGTGTCTTGGCCAGATACTGAAAAACACTCAGGGGGTGCCCAGGCACCAGGCGCTCCAAACGGACACAGTCGGAGGGTCAGGGGGTGTCTCGGCCAGATACTGAAAAACACTCAGGGGCGCCCGGAGGCTGCACAGGGCCACCCCAGGCCGCTCCCCCGGGCACCCGGGCGGCCATATTGGCGGCTGAGACCCCCTCTTCAGCGAACGCCAGGGGGCGCTCAGGGACACCCAGGGGCTGCTCAACTCGCCCCAGGCCGGCCTCCCTGAGGCGGGCACATTAGCGGCTGAGACCCCCTCTCCACCAATGACCGGGGGACGCTCAGGGACACACGGGGGCTGCTCCACTCGCCCCAGGCCGGCCTCCCTGGGGCGGGCACATTAGCGGCTGAGACCCCCTCTCCACCAAAGACCAGGGGGCGCTCAGGGACACACGGGGGCTGCTCCACTCGCCCCAGGCCGGCCTCCCTGAGGCGGGCACATTAGCGGCTGAGACCCCCTCTCGACCAAAGACCGGGGGGCGCTCAGGGACACACGGGGGCTGCTCCACTCGCCCCAGGCCGGCCTCCCTGGGGCGGGCACATTAGCGGCTGAGACCCCCTCTCCACCAATGACCGGGGGACGCTCAGGGACACACGGGGGCTGCTCCACTCGCCCCAGGCCGGCCTCCCTGGGGCGGGCACATTAGCGGCTGAGACCCCCTCTCCACCAAAGACCAGGGGGCGCTCAGGGACACACGGGGGCTGCTCCACTCGCCCCAGGCCGGCCTCCCTGAGGCGGGCACATTAGCGGCTGAGACCCCCTCTCGACCAAAGACCGGGGGGCGCTCAGGGACACACGGGGGCTGCTCCACTCGCCCCAGGCCGGCCTCCCTGGGGCGGGCACATTAGCGGCTGAGACCCCCTCTCCACCAAAGACCGGGGGGCGCTCAGGGACACACGGGGGCTGCTCCACTCGCCCCAGGCCGGCCTCCCTGGGTACCCAGGCGGGCACATTAGCGGCTGAGACCCCCTCTTCAGCAAACGCCAGGGGACACTTAGGGACACACGGGGGCTGCTCCACTCGCCCCAGGCCGGCCTCCCTGAGGCGGGCACATTAGCGGCTGAGACCCCCTCTCGACCAAAGACCGGGGGGCGCTCAGGGACACACGGGGGCTGCTCCACTCGCCCCAGGCCGGCCTCCCTGGGGCGGGCACATTAGCGGCTGAGACCCCCTCTCCACCAAAGACCGGGGGGCGCTCAGGGACACACGGGGGCTGCTCCACTCGCCCCAGGCCGGCCTCCCTAGGTACCCGGGCGGGCACACTAGCGGCTGAGACCCCCTCTCGACCAAAGACCGGGGGACGCTCAGGGACACACGGGGGCTGCTCCACTCGCCCCAGGCCGGCCTCCCTGGGGCGGGCACATTAGCGGCTGAGACCCCCTCTCCACCAAAGACCGGGGGGCGCTCAGGGACACACGGGGGCTGCTCCACTCGCCCCAGGCCGGCCTCCCTAGGTACCCGGGCGGGCACACTAGCGGCTGAGACCCCCTCTCGACCAAAGACCGGGGGACGCTCAGGGACACACGGGGGCTGCTCCACTCGCCCCAGGCCGGCCTCCCTGGGGCGGGCACATTAGCGGCTGAGACCCCCTCTCGACCAAAGACCGGGGGGCACTCGGGGACACACGGGGGCTGCTCCACTCGCCCGAGGCCGGACTCCCTGAGGCGGGCACATTAGCGGCTGAGACCCCCTCTCCACCAAAGACCGGGGGGCACTCGGGGACACACGGGGGCTGCTCCACTCGCCCCAGGCCGGCCTCCCTAGGTACCCAGGCGGGCACATTAGCGGCTGAGACCCCCTCTTCAGCAAACGCCAGGGGACACTCAGGGACACACGGGGGCTGCTCCACTCGCCCCAGGCCGGCCTCCCTGAGGCGGGCACATTAGCGGCTGAGACCCCCTCTCCACCAGAGACCGGGGGACGCTCAGGGACACACGGGGGCTGCTCCACTCGCCCCAGGCCGGCCTCCCTGGGTACCCAGGCGGGCACATTAGCGGCTGAGACCCCCTCTCGACCAAAGACCGGGGGACGCTCAGGGACACACGGGGGCTGCTCCACTCGCCCCAGGCCGGCCTCCCTGAGGCGGGCACATTAGCGGCTGAGGCCCCCTCTCCACCAGAGACCGGGGGGCGCTCAGGGACACCCGGGGGCTGCTCCACTCGCCCCAGGCCGGCCTCCCTGAGGCGGGCACATTAGCGGCTGAGGCCCCCTCTCCACCAGAGACCGGGGGGCGCTCAGGGACACACGGGGGCTGCTCCACTCGCCCCAGGCCGGCCTCCCTGAGGCGGGCACATTAGCGGCTGAGACCCCCTCTCCACCAAAGACCGGGGGACGCTCAGGGACACACGGGGGCTGCTCCACTCGCCCCAGGCCGGACTCCCTGAGGCGGGCACATTAGCGGCTGAGACCCCCTCTCGACCAAAGACCGGGGGACGCTCAGGGACACACGGGGGCCGCTCCACTCACCCCCAGGCCGACCTCCAGGGCCTCCCTCCCGGCCCCTGGAGCAGCCAGCGCCCCCTCGCCGTCAACACTCTCTCCCCGTTGGGACTTTGAAACTTTTCTGACCGTGCAAGCTTCATCGGACGGCAAAGGGGGCAAGCTGCGGTCCGTGCCCGGCCTGCTGGGGTCCTGCCCGGGGACATCGGAGGCTCAGCCAGGGTCTTGAGCCACTGCTGGCAGGTGCACTTTGGGGGCCCTCCGCAGCCGCCCCGGGCCACCCCTGCAGCCAGCACACTGCTGCCAACAGCCCGCCGCTCTCCGTCACCAGCCAGCCCCGTCTGCACGCATCTGCCGGGGGTGCTTTTTTTTGGAGAAATACTGTCACTTTGTCAAAGACCGCACACCGCTCGTTCCCTTATACCCCGACAAGGTGTTCGTGCTGACGTTTTGCGAGGCCTTATTTTACCGTCGTCGGCGCTATCAGGGGAAACGGGCCCGCTCCTTCCGCCCTCCTGGAACCCTGGCTCGGCCCGGAGCGACCAGGATCACCCTCATACCGGTTCTCACCACCTGCATCGACACGCGGCTCTGCCCCGGCCGCCGCAGCTCTCGCCGGCCCGGCCGGGTCCGCACCCCTGGCCGGCACGCCTGGAGCGTTTGGACTTTGTCGTTTTTTTCTCCAAGAGTCGCCTCTGGCACATGCCATGGACTTCAGCAGGGGCTGCTCCCCGCCCCCTGGGTGTCCTGCCCGGGCACATCGGAGGCTCAGCCTGGGTCTTCAGCCCCTACTGGTAGGTGCGCTTTGGGGGCCCTCCGCAGCCGCCCGGGGCCCACCCCTGCAGCCAGCACACGGCTGCCAGCAGCCACCACACAGCTGCCAAACAGCCCGCTCTCCGTCACCCCCCAGCCCAACTCTGCATACATCTGGCGGGGGTGCTTTTTTGACTTCCCCCCTTTTGGCCTATGGGGAAAAGCCAGGGGGAAAACCTCCAGAGTCAGGCCGACCTCCTGGAACTCCAACCCGGACTGGAGCCACCGGTCTGTCCCCTTCCCGGTTCTCAGGACATGCATTGACACTCGGATCTTCCCCGGCAGCCGCAGCCCCCGCCGGCCCGGCCAGCCGGGTCCGCACCCCTGGCCAACGCCTGGAGCGTTTGGACTTTGTCGTTTTTTCTCAAAGACCCATCTCTGCCAACTGCCCTGGGCTTCAGCGGGGGCTGCTCCCCGCCTCCTGGGTGTCCTGCCCGGGCACATCGGAGGGTCAGCCTGGGTCTTGAGCTACTGCTGGTAGGTGCGCTTTGGGGGCCCTCGGCAGCCGCCCAGGCCCACCCCTGCAGCCAGCACACGGCTGCCAGCAGCCACCACACAGCTGCCAACAGCCCGCTCTCCGTCACCCCCCAGCCCCTCC
Source organism: Eleutherodactylus coqui (assembly GCF_035609145.1). NCBI lineage: Eukaryota > Metazoa > Chordata > Amphibia > Anura > Eleutherodactylidae > Eleutherodactylus > Eleutherodactylus coqui. Next base: position 98,512 of record NW_027101997.1, on the reverse strand, counting down.
TGCATACATCTGCTGGGGGTGCTTTTTTGACTTCCCCCCTTTTGGCCTATGGGAAAAAGCTAAGGGGAAAACCTCCAGAGTCAGGCCGACCTCATGGAACTCCAACCCGGCCTGGAGCCACCGGTTTGTCCCCTTCCCGGTTCTCAGGACATGCGTCAAGACTCGGCTCAGCCCCGGCCGCCGCAGCCCCCGCCGGCCCGGCCAGCCCGGTCCGCACCCCTGGCCAGCGCCTGGAGCGTTTGGACTTTGTCGTTTTTTCTCCAAGACTCGCCTCTGCCAACTGCCAAGGACTTCAGCGGGGGCTGCTCCCCGCCTCCTGGGTGTCCTGCCCGGGCACATCGGAGGCTCAGCCTGGGTCATCAGCCCCTACTGCTAGGTGCACTCAGGGGGCCCTCCGCAGCCGCCCAGGCCCACCCCTGCAGCCAGCACACGGCTGCCAGCAGCCACCACACAGCTGCCAACAGCCCGCTCTCCGTCACCCTCCAGCCCCTTCTGCATACATCTGCCGGGGGTGCTTTTTTGACTTCCCCCCTTTTGGCATATGGGGAAAAGCTAAGGGGAAAACCTCCAGAGTCAGGCCGACCTCCTGGAACTCCCACCCAGCCTGGAGCCACAGGTTTGTCCCCTTCCCGGTTCTCAGGACCTGCATCGACACTCGGCTCAGCCCCGGCAGCCGCAGCTCCCGCCGGCCCGGCCAGCCCGGTCCGCCACCCTGCCCGGCGCCTGGAGCGTTTGGACTTTGTCGTTTTTTCTCCAAGGCTCGCCTCTGCCAACTGCCCTGGGCTTCAGCGGGGGCTGCTCCCCGCCTCCTGGGGGTCCTGCCCGGGCACATCGGAGGGTCAGCCTGGGTCTTGAGCTACTGCTGGTAGGTGCGCTTTGGGGGCCCTCGGCAGCCGCCCAGGCCTACCCCTGCAGCCAGCACACGGCTGCCAGCAGCCACCACACAGCTGCCAACAGCCCGCTCTCCGTCACCCCCCAGCCCCTTCTGCATACATCTGCCGGGGGTGCTTTTTTGACTTCCCCCCTTTTGGCCTATGGGGAAAAGCTAAGGGGAAAACCTCCAGAGTCAGGCCGACCTCCTGGAACTCCAACCCGGCCTGGAGCCACAGGTTTGTCCCCTTCCCGGTTCTCAGGACATGCGTCAACACTCGGCTCAGCCCCGGCCGCCGCAGCCCCCGCCGGCCCGGCCCGCACCCCTGGCCAGCGCCTGGAGCGTTTGGACTTTGTCATTTTTTCTCAAAGACCCATCTCTGCCAACTGCCGTGGGCTTCAGCGGGGGCTGCTCCCCGCCTCCTGGGTGTCCTGCCCGGGCACATCGGAGGCTCAGCCTGGGTCATCAGCCCCTACTGCTAGGTGCACTCAGGGGGCCCTCCGCAGCCGCCCAGGCCCACCCCTGCAGCCAGCACACGGCTGCCAGCAGCCACCACACAGCTGCCAACAGCCCGCTCTCCGTCACCCCCCAGCCCCTTCTGCATACATCTGCCGGGGGTGCTTTTTTGACTTCCCCCCTTTTGGCCTATGGGGAAATGCCAAGGGGAAAACCTCCAGAGTCAGGCCGACCTCATGGAACTCCAACCCGGCCTGGAGCCACCGGTTTGTCCCCTTCCCGGTTCTCAGGACATGCATTGACACTCGGCTCAGCCCCGGCAGCTGCAGCTCCCGCCGGCCCGGCCAGCCGGGTCCGCACCCCTGGCCGGCTCGCCTGGAGCGTTTGGACTTTGTCGTTTTTTCTCCAAGACTCGCCTCTGCCAACTGCCAAGGACTTCAGCGGGGGCTGCCCCCCGCCTCTTGGGTGTCCTGCCCGGGCACATCGGAGGCTCAACCCGGGTCTTCAGCCCCTGCTGATAGGTGCACTCCGGGGGCCCTCCGCAGCCGCCCAGGCCCACCCCTGCAGCCAGCACACGGCTGCCAGCAGCCACCACACAGCTGCCAACAGCTCGCTCTCCGTCACCCCCCCCCAGCCCCTTCTGCATACATCTGCTGGGGGTGCTTTTTTGACTTCCCCCTTTTGGCCTATGGGAAAATGCCATGGGGAAAACCTCCAGAGTCAGGCCGACCTCCTGGAACTCCAACCCGGCCTGGAGCCACCGGTGTGTCCCCTTCCCGGTTCTCACGACATGCATCGACACTCGGCTCAGCCCCGGCAGCCGCAGCTCCCGCCGGCCCGGCCAGCCCGGTCCGCACCCCTGGCCAGCGCCTGGAGCGTTTGGACTTTGTCATTTTTTCAAAGACTCATCTCTGATAACTGCCGTGGGCTTCAGCGGGGGCTGCTCCCCGCCTCCTGGGTGTCCTGCCCGGGCACATCGGAGGGTCAGCCTGGGTCTTGAGCCCCTACTGGTAGGTGCACTCTGAAGGCGCCCTCCGCAGCCGCCCAGGCCCACCCCTGCAGCCACCACACAGCTGCCAACAGCCCGCTCCCCGTCAACCCCCAGCCCCTCCGCATACATCTGCTGGGGGTGCTTTTTTGACTTCCCCCATTGTGGCCAATGGGACAATGCCAAGGGATAAACCTCCAGAGTCCTGCCGACCTCCTGGAACTCCAACCCGGCCTCGAGCCACCGGTTTGTCCCCTTCCCGGTTCTCAGGACCTGCATTGACACTCGGCTCAACCCCGGCAGCCGCAGCCCCCGCCGGCCCGGCCAGCCGGTTCCGCCACCCTGCCCGGCGCCTGGAGCGTTTGGACTTTGTCGTTTTTTTCTCCAAGACTCGCCTCTGGCACATGCCATGGACCTCAGCGGGGGCTGCTCCCCGCCTCCTGGGTGTCCTGCCCGGGCACATCGGAGGCTCAGCATGGGTCTTGGGCCCCTTCTGGTAGGTGCACTTTGGGGGCCCTCCGCAGCCGCCCAGGCCCACCTCCTGCAGCCACCACACAGCTGCCAACAGCCCGCTCTCCGTCACCCGCCAGCCCCTCTGCATACATCTGCTGGGGGTGCTTTTTTGACTTCCCCCATTGTGGCCAATGGGACAATGCCAAGGGATAAACCTCCAGAGTCCTGCCGACCTCCTGGAACTCCAACCCGGCCTGGAGCCACCGGTTTGTCCCCTTCCCGGTTCTCAGGACCTGCATTGACACTCGGCTCAACCCCGGCAGCCGCAGCCCCCGCCGGCCCGGCCAGCCGGGTCCGGCCCCCTCACCGGCACGCCTGGAGCGTTTGGACTTTGTCATTTTCATGACTTGTCTCCTCAAACTTTGTTCGACCGCAAGGGGGTGTGCCGCAGTCCGTGCCCAGCCTCCAGGGGTTGCCCCTGGAGCAGCCGGCACCCCCTCGCCCTAAACACTCTCTCCCCGTGGGGACTTTGAAACTTTTCTGACCGTGCAAGCTTCATCAAACGGCAAGGGGGCAGGCTGCGGTCTGTGCCCGGCCTCCTGGGGTCCTGCCCGGGGACATCGGAGGCTCAGCCAGGGTTTTGAGCCACCGCTGGCAGGTGCACTCAGGGGGCCCTCCGCAGACGCCCATGCACACCTCTGCAGCCAGCACACTGCTGCCAAACACCCGCTCTCCGTCACCCGCCAGCCCCTCTGCATACATCTGCTGGGGGTGCTTTTTTGACTTCCCCCGTTTTGGCCTATGGGGAAAAGCCAGGGGGAAAACCTCCACAGTCAGGCCGACCTCCTGGAACTCGAGCTCGGCCTGGAGCCACCGGTTTGTCCCCTTCCCGGTTCTCAGGACCTGCATCGACACTCGGCTTAGCCCCGGCAGCCGCAGCCCCCGCCGGCCCGGCCAGCCGGGTCCGCCCCCCTGGCCGGCTCGCCTGGAGCGTTTGGACTTTGTCATTTTCATGACTTGTCTCTTCAAACTTTGTTCAACTGCAAGGGGGGCTGCCACGGCTGTTCCCCGCCCCCTGGGTGTCCTTCCCTGCAACACCGGAGGCTCAGGCAGGGTCTTGAGCAACTTCTCTTGGGTGCTCTCAGGGGGCCCCTCCACACCCCCAGTCCCACCTCCAGGGGCTCCCCCCGGCCCCTGGAGCAGCCAGCGCCCCCTCGCCGTCAACACTCTCTCCCCGTTGGGACTTTGAAACTTTTTCTGACCGTGCAAGCTTCATCAAACGGCAAGGGGGCAGGCTGCGGTCCGTGCCCGGCCTCCTGGGTTCCTGCCCGGGCACATCGGAGGCTCAGCCTGGGTTTTCAGCCACCACTGGTAGGTGCGCTTTGGGGGCCCTCCGCAGCCGCCCCGGGCCACCCCTGCAGCCAGCACACTGCTGCCAACAGCCCGCTCTCCATCACCAGCCAGCCCCTCTGCACACATCTGCCGGGGGTGCTTTTTTGAGAAATACTGTCACTTTGTCAAAGACCGCACACCGCTCGTTCCCTTATACCCCGACAAGGTGTTCGTGGTGACGTTTTGCGAGGCCTTATTTTACCGCCGTCGGCGCTATCAGGGGAGACAGGCCCGCTCCTTCCGCCCTCCTGGAACCGTGCCTCGGCCCGGAGCGGCCAGGAATACCCTCATACCGGTTCTCAGGACATGCATTGACACTCGGCTCAGCCCCGGCAGCCGCAGCCCACGCCGGCCCGGCCAGCCGGGTACGCCCCCCTGCCCGGCGCCTGGAGCGTTTGGACTTTGTCGTTTTTTCTCCAAGACTCGCCTCTGGCACATGCCATGGACCTCAGCGGGGGCTGCTCCCCGCCTCCTGGGTGTCCTGCCCGGGCACATCGGAGGCTCAGCCTGGGTCTTGGGCCCCTTCTGGTAGGTGCACTTTGGGGGCCCTCCGCAGCCGCCCAGGCCCACCTCCTGCAGCCACCACACAGCTGCCAACAGCCCGCTCTCCGTCACCCGCCAGCCCCTCTGCATACATCTGCTGGGGGTGCTTTTTTGACTTCCCCCGTTTTGGCCAATGGGGAAAAGCCAGGGGGAAAACCTCCAGAGTCAGGCCGACCTCCTGGAACTCCAGCCCGGCCTCGAGCCACCGGTTTGTCCCCTTCCCGGTTCTCAGGACCTGCATTGACACTCGGCTCAGCCCCGGCCGCCGCAGCTCCCGCCAGCCCGGCCAGCCGGGTCCGCACCCCAGGCCGGCGCCTGGAGCGTTTGGACTTTGTCATTTTCACGACTTGTCTCCTCAAACTTTGTTCGACTGCAAGGGGGGCTGCCGCAGTCCGTGCCCAGCCTCCAGGGGTTGCCCCCGGCCCCTGGAGCAGCCAGCACCTCCTCGCCGTCAACACTCTCCCCCCGTGGGGACTTTGAAACTTTTCTGACCGTGCAAGCTTCGTCAAACGGCAAGGGGGCAAGCGGCGGGCTCTGCCCGGCCTCCTGGGGTCCTGCCCGGGCACATCGGAGGCTCAGCGGGGGTTTTCAGCCACCACTGGTAGGTGCGCTTTGGGGGCCCTCCGCAGCCGCCCCGGGCCACCCCTGCAGCCAGCACACTGCTGCCAACAGCCCGCCGCTCTCCCACACCAGCCAGCCCCGTCTGCACACATCTGCCGGGGGTGCTTTTTTGAGAAGCACTGTCACTTTGTCAAAGACCGCACACCGCTCGTTCCCTTATACCCCGACAAGGTGTTCGTGCTGACGTTTTGCGAGGCCTTATTTTACCGCCGTCGGCGCTATCAGGGGAAGCGGGCCCGCTCCTTCCGCCCTCCTGGAACCGTGCCTCGGCCCGGAGCGGCCAGGTTTACCCTCATACCGGTTCTCGTGACCTGCATTGACACTCGGCTCTTCCCCGGCCGCCGCAGCTCCCGCCGGTCCGACCAGCTGGGTCCGCCCCCCTGGACGGCACGCCTGGAGCGTTTGGACTTTGTCATTTTCATGACTTGTCTCCTCAAACTTTGTTCGACTGCAAGGGGGGCTGCCGCAGTCCGGGCCCAGCCTCCAGCGGTTGCCCCCGGCCGCTGGAGCTGCCAGCACCCCCTCGCCGTCAACACTCTCTCCCCGTTGGGACTTTGAAACTTTTCTGACCGTACAAGCTTCGTCAAACGGCAATGGGGGGCAACCGGCGTTCTGTGCCCGGCCACCTGGGGTCCTGCCCGGGCACATCGGAGGCTCAGCCTGGGTTTTCAGCCACCACGGGCAGGTGCACTCAGGGGGCCCACCGCAGCCGCCCAGGCCCACCCCTGCAGCCACCACACAGCTGCCAACAGCCCGCTCTCCGTCACCCCCCAGCCCCTTCTGCATACATCTGCCGGGGGTGCTTTTTTGACTTCCCCCCTTTTGGCCTATGGGGAAAAGCCAGGGGGAAAACCTCCAGAGTCAGGCCGACCTTCTGGAACTCCAGCTCGGACTGGAGCCACCGGTTTGTCCCCTTCCCGGTTCTCAGGAGATGCATCGACACTCGGCTCAGCCCCGGCAGCCGCAGCACCCGCCGGCCAGGCCAGCCACGTCCGCCCCCCTGGCCGGCGCCTGGAGCGTTTGGACTTTGTCGTTTTTTTTCCCCCAAGACTCGCCTCTGCCAACTGCCAAGGACTTCAGCAGGGGCTGCCACGGCTGTTCCCCGCCTCCTGGGGTTCATGCCCGGGCACACCGGAGGCTCAGGCAGGGTCTTGAGCAACTGCTGTTGGGTGCTCTCAGGGGGCCCCTCCACACCCCGAAGGCCGACCTCCAGGGGCTCCAGCCCGGCCCCAGGGGCAGCCAGCACCCCTTCGCCGTCAACACTCTCCCCCCGTTGGGACTTTGAAACTTTTCTGACCGTGCGAGCTTCATCGGACGGGAAGGGGGCGACCTGCGGGCTCTGCCCGGCCTCCCGGGGTCCCTGCCCGGGCCCCGTGGGAGGTACAGGCAGGGTTTCTCACCTACTACCCGTAGGCACTCTCAGGGGGCCCTCCGCGCCCTCAGGCCGCCCTCCCCGGGCTTCCCCCGGGTCCGCGGAGCAGCCCGCCACCCCTCGCCGCACTGTCTCTCGCCCCCCGTCGGGACTTTGAAACTTTTCCCCCCGTGCAAACCTCACCGGGGGGCAGAGGGAGAGACCTGCGGGCCGTGCCCGGCCTCCCGGGACTCCCTCCGGGCAGCGCGGGCGGCTCGGACGGGGTTTTCAGCGAGTGCTGGGGGGGGTGTCTTCGGGGGCCCCCCGCGGGCCCCCCGGGGCACCCGCGCGGGGTGGCCCCTGCTGCCAGGCACCCACTCCCTATCGACCATCCAGCCCCCCTACATACATCTGGCGGGGGTGCTTTTTTGAGTTCCCCCATTTTGGCAACTTGGCACCTCCTATGGGGAAACCGGCAAAATCATGCCGACCTCCTGGAACTCCGGCTCGGCCTGGAGCCGCCGGTTTGTCCCCTTCCCGGTTCTCAGGCATTTTCGGACTTTGTCATTTTTTCAGCACTCTGTCAATGCGGCCAGCGGGAGCTGCCGCGGTCTGTGCCCAGGCACCAGGCTCTCCAAACGGACGCCGGCGGAGGGTCAGGGGGTGTCTCGGCCAGATACTGAAAAACACTCAGGGGGTGCCCAGGCACCAGGCACTCCAAACGGACACCGTCGGAGGGTCAGGGGGTGTCTCAGCCAGATACTGAAAAACACTCAGGGGCGCCCGGAGGCTGCACAGGGCCACCCCAGGCCGCTCCCCCGGGCACCCGGGCGGCCATATTGGCGGCTGAGACCCCCTCTTCAGCGAACGCCAGGGGGCGCTCAGGGGCGCACGGGGGCTGCTCAACTCGCCCCAGGCCGGCCTCCCTGAGGCGGGCACATTAGCGGCTGAGACCCCCTCTCCACCAATGACCGGGGGACGCTCAGGGACACCCGGGGGCTGCTCCACTCGCCCCAGGCGGGCACATTAGCGGCCGAGACCCCCTCTCCACCAGAGACCGGGGGGCGCTCAGGGACACACGGGGGCTGCTCCACTCGCCCCAGGCCGGCCTCCCTGAGGCGGGCACATTAGCGGCTGAGACCCCCTCTCCACCAAAGACCGGGGGACGCTCAGGGACACACGGGGGCTGCTCCACTCGCCCCAGGCCGGCCTCTCTAGGTACCCAGGCGGGCACATTAGCGGCTGAGACCCCCTCTCGACCAAAGACCGGGGGACGCTCAGGGACACACGGGGGCTGCTCCACTCGCCCCAGGCCGGCCTCCCTGAGGCGGGCACATTAGCGGCTGAGACCCCCTCTCCACCAAAGACCGGGGGGCGCTCAGGGACACACGGGGGCTGCTCCACTCGCCCCAGGCCGGCCTCCCTGAGGCGGGCACATTAGCGGCTGAGACCCCCTCTTGACCAAAGACCGGGGGACGCTCAGGGACACACGGGGGCTGCTCCACTCACCCCAGGCCGGCCTCCCTAGGTACCCAGGCGGGCACATTAGCGGCTGAGACCCCCTCTTGAGCGAGCAACGGGGGGAACTCAGGGACACACGGGGGCTGCTCCACTCGCCCCAGGCCGGCCTCCCTGAGGCGGGCACATTAGCGGCTGAGACCCCCTCTCGACCAAAGACCGGGGGACGCTCAGGGACACACGGGGGCTGCTCCACTCGCCCCAGGCCGGCCTCTCTAGGTACCCAGGCGGGCACATTAGCGGCTGAGACCCCCTCTCGACCAAAGACCGGGGGGCGCTCAGGGACACACGGGGGCTGCTCCACTCGCCCCAGGCCGGACTCCCTGAGGCGGGCACATTAGCGGCTGAGACCCCCTCTCCACCAAAGACCGGGGGGCGCTCAGGGACACACGGGGGCTGCTCCACTCGCCCCAGGCCGGCCTCCCTGAGGCGGGCACATTAGCGGCTGAGACCCCCTCTCGAGCAAAGACCGGGGGACGCTCAGGGACACACGGGGGCTGCTCCACTCGCCCCAGGCCGGCCTCCCCAGGTACCCGGGCGGGCACATTAGCGGCTGAGACCCCCTCTCGACCAAAGACCGGGGGACGCTCAGGGACACACGGGGGCTGCTCCACTCGCCCCAGGCCGGCCTCCCTGAGGCGGGCACATTAGCGGCTGAGACCCCCTCTCCACCAGAGACCGGGGGGCACTCAGGGACACACGGGGGCTGCTCCACTCGCCCCAGGCCGGCCTCTCTAGGTACCCAGGTGGGCACATTAGCGGCTGAGACCCCCTCTCGACCAAAGACCGGGGGGCGCTCAGGGACACACGGGGGCTGCTCCACTCGCCCCAGGCCGGCCTCCCTGAGGCGGGCACATTAGCGGCTGAGACCCCCTCTCCACCAGAGACCGGGGGGCACTCAGGGACACACGGGGGCTGCTCCACTCGCCCCAGGCCGGCCTCTCTAGGTACCCAGGCGGGCACATTAGCGGCTGAGACCCCCTCTCGACCAAAGACCGGGGGACGCTCAGGGACACACGGGGGCTGCTCCACTCGCCCCAGGCCGGCCTCTCTAGGTACCCAGGCGGGCACATTAGCGGCTGAGACCCCCTCTCGACCAAAGACCGGGGGACGCTCAGGGACACACGGGGGCTGCTCCACTCGCCCCAGGCCGGCCTCCCTGAGGCGGGCACATTAGCGGCTGAGACCCCCTCTCGAGCAAAGACCGGGGGACGCTCAGGGACACACGGGGGCTGCTCCACTCGCCCCAGGCCGGCCTCCCCAGGTACCCGGGCGGGCACATTAGCGGCTGAGACCCCCTCTCGACCAAAGACCGGGGGACGCTCAGGGACACACGGGGGCTGCTCCACTCGCCCCAGGCCGGCCTCCCTGAGGCGGGCACATTAGCGGCTGAGACCCCCTCTTGACCAAAGACCGGGGGACGCTCAGGGACACACGGGGGCTGCTCCACTCACCCCAGGCCGGCCTCTCTAGGTACCCGGGCGGGCACATTAGCGGCTGAGACCCCCTCTTGAGCGAGCAAACGGGGGGAACTCAGGGACACACGGGGGCTGCTCCACTCGCCCCAGGCCGGCCTCCCTGAGGCGGGCACATTAGCGGCTGAGACCCCCTCTCGACCAAAGACCGGGGGACGCTCAGGGACACACGGGGGCTGCTCCACTCGCCCCAGGCCGGCCTCTCTAGGTACCCAGGCGGGCACATTAGCGGCTGAGACCCCCTCTCGACCAAAGACCGGGGGACGCTCAGGGACACACGGGGGCTGCTCCACTCGCCCCAGGCCGGCCTCCCTGGGTACCCGGGCGGGCACATTAGCGGCTGAGACCCCCTCTCGACCAAAGACCGGGGGACGCTCAGGGACACACGGGGGCTGCTCCACTCGCCCCAGGCCGGCCTCCCTGAGGCGGGCACATTAGCGGCTGAGACCCCCTCTCGACCAAAGACCGGGGGACGCTCAGGGACACACGGGGGCTGCTCCACTCGCCCCAGGCCGGCCCCCACTGGTACCCGGGCGGCCATATTGGCGGCTGAGACCCCCTCTTCAGCAAACGTCAGGGGACACTCAGGGACACACGGGGGCTGCTCCACTCGCCCCAGGCCGGCCTCCCTGAGGCGGGCACATTAGCGGCTGAGACCCCCTCTCCACCAGAGACCGGGGGACGCTCGGGGACACACGGGGGCTGCTCCACTCGCCCCAGGCCGGACTCCCTGAGGCGGGCACATTAGCGGCTGAGACCCCCTCTCCACCAAAGACCGGGGGGCACTCGGGGACACACGGGGGCTGCTCCACTCGCCCCAGGCCGGCCTCCCTAGGTACCCAGGCGGGCACATTAGCGGCTGAGACCCCCTCTTCAGCAAACGCCAGGGGACACTCAGGGACACACGGGGGCTGCTCCACTCGCCCCAGGCCGGCCTCCCTAGGTACCCGGGCGGGCACATTAGCGGCTGAGACCCCCTCTTCAGCAAACGCCAGGGGACGCTCAGGGACACACGGGGGCTGCTCCACTCGCCCCAGGCCGGCCTCCCTAGGTACCCGGGCGGGCACATTAGCGGCTGAGACCCCCTCTTCAGCAAACGCCAGGGGACGCTCAGGGACACACGGGGGCTGCTCCACTCGCCCCAGGCCGGCCTCCCTAGGTACCCGGGCGGGCACATTAGCGGCTGAGACCCCCTCTTCAGCAAACGCCAGGGGACGCTCAGGGACACACGGGGGCTGCTCCACTCGCCCCAGGCCGGCCTCCCTAGGTACCCGGGCGGGCACATTAGCGGCTGAGACCCCCTCTCGACCAAAGACCGGGGGACGCTCAGGGACACACGGGGGCCGCTCCACTCACCCCCAGGCCGACCTCCAGGGCCTCCCTCCCGGCCCCTGGAGCAGCCAGCGCCCCCTCGCCGTCAACACTCTCTCCCCGTTGGGACTTTGAAACTTTTCTGACCGTGCAAGCTTCATCGGACGGCAAAGCGGGCAAGCTGCGGTCCGTGCCCGGCCTCCTGGGCATCCTGCCCGGGCACATCGGAGGCTCAGCCAGGGTCTTGAGCCACTGCTGGCAGGTGCACTTTGGGGGCCCTCCGCAGCCGCCCCGGGCCACCCCTGCAGCCAGCACACTGCTGCCAACAGCCCGCCGCTCTCCGTCACCAGCCAGCCCCTCTGCACACATCTGCCGGGGGTGCTTTTTTTTGGAGAAATACTGTCACTTTGTCAAAGACCGCACACCGCTCGTTCCCTTATACCCCGACAAGGTGTTCGTGCTGACGTTTTGCGAGGCCTTATTTTACCGCCGTCGGCGCTATCAGGGGAAACGGGCCCGCTCCTTCCGCCCTCCTGGAACCCTGGCTCGGCCCGGAGCGACCAGGATTACCCTCATACCGGTTCTCGCCACCTGCATCGACACTCGGCTCTGCCCCGGCCGCCGCAGCTCTCGCCGGCCCGGCCGGGTCCGCACCCCTGGCCGGCACGCCTGGAGCGTTTGGACTTTGTCGTTTTTTTCTCCAAGAGTCGCCTCTGGCACATGCCATGGACTTCAGCAGGGGCTGCTCCCCGCCCCCTGGGTGTCCTGCCCGGGCACATCGGAGGCTCAGCCTGGGTCTTCAGCCCCTACTGGTAGGTGCACTCAGGGGGCCCTCCGCAGCCGCCCGGGGCCCACCCCTGCAGCCAGCACACGGCTGCCAGCAGCCACCACACAGCTGCCAACAGCCCGCTCTCCATCGCCCACCAGCCCATTGCATACATCTGCTGGGGGTGCTTTTTTGCCTCCCCCCGTTTTGGCCTATGGGGAAAAGCCAAGGGGGGAAACTCCAGAGTCATGCCGACCTCCTGGAACCCCAGCTCGGCCTGGAGCTACTGGTTTGCCCCCTTCCAGGTTCTCAGGACATGCATCGACACTCGGCTCAGCCCCGGCAGCCGCAGCACCCGCCGGCCCGGCCAGCCCGGTCCGCCACCCCTGGCCAGCGCCTGGAGCGTTTGGACTTTGTCGTTTTTTCTCAAAGACCCATCTCTGCCAACTGCCGTGGGCTTCAGCGGGGGCTGCTCCCCGCCTCCTGGGTGTCCTGCCCGGGCACATCGGAGGGTCAGCCTGGGTCTTGAGCTACTGCTGGTAGGTGCGCTTTGGGGGCCCTCGGCAGCCGCCCAGGCCCACCCCTGCAGCCAGCACACGGCTGCCAGCAGCCACCACACAGCTGCCAACAGCCCGCTCTCCGTCACCCTCCAGCCCCTTCTGCATACATCTGCCGGGGGTGCTTTTTTGACTTCCCCCCTTTTGGCCTATGGGGAAAAGCTAAGGGGAAAACCTCCAGAGTCAGGCCGACCTCCTGGAACTCCCACCCGGCCTGGAGCCACAGGTTTGTCCCCTTCCCGGTTCTCAGGACATGCATTGACACCCAGACCTTCCCCGGCAGCCGCAGCTCCCGCCGGCCCGGCCAGCCGGGTCCGCCCCCCTGGCCAGCGCCTGGAGCGTTTGGACTTTGTCGTTTTTTTCAAAGACTCATCTCTGCCAACTGCCGTGGGCTTCAGCGGGGGCTGCTCCCCGCCTCCTGGGTGTCCTGCCCGGGCACATCGGAGGCTCAGGCAATGTCTTGAGCCACCGCTGGCAGGTGCACTCAGGGGGCCCTCCGCAGCCGCCCAGGCCCACCCCTGCAGCCAGCACACGGCTGCCAGCAGCCACCACACAGCTGCCAACAGCCCGCTCTCCGTCACCCCCCAGCCCAACTCTGCATACATCTGGCGGGGGTGCTTTTTTGACTTCCCCCCTTTTGGCCTATGGGGAAAAGCCAGGGGGGAAACCTCCAGAGTCAGGCCGACCTCCTGGAACTCCAACCCGGCCTGGAGCCACAGGTTTGTCCCCTTCCCGGTTCTCAGGACAAGCATAGACACTCGGCTCAGCCCCGGCCGCCGCAGCCCCCGCCGGCCCGGCCAGCCCGGTCCGCACCCCTGGCCAGCGCCTGGAGCGTTTGGACTTTGTCGTTTTTTTCTCCAAGAGTCGCCTCTGGCACATGCCATGGACTTCAGCAGGGGCTGCTCCCCGCCCCCTGGGTGTCCTGCCCGGGCACATCGGAGGCTCAGCCTGGGTCTTCAGCCCCTACTGGTAGGTGCACTCAGGGGGCCCTCCGCAGCCGCCCGGGGCCCACCCCTGCAGCCAGCACACGGCTGCCAGCAGCCACCACACAGCTGCCAACAGCCCACTATCCATCACCCACCAGCCCCTCTGCATACATCTGCTGGTGGTGCTTTTTTGACTTCCCCCCTTTTGGCCTATGGGGAAATGCCAAGGGGAAAACCTCCAGAGTCATGCCGACCTCCTGGAACTCCAGCCCGGCCTCGAGCCACCGGTTTGTCCCCTTCCCGGTTCTCAGGACATGCATAGGCACTCGGCTCAGCCCCGGCAGCCGCAGCTCCCGCCGGCCAGGCCAGCCACGTCCGCCCCCCTGGCCGGCTCGCCTGGAGCGTTTGGACTTTGTCGTTTTTTTCTCCAAGACTCGCCTCTGCCAACTGCCAAGGACTTCAGCGGGGGCTGCTCCCCGCCTCCTGGGTGTCCTGCCCGGGCACATCGGAGGCTCAGCCTGGGTCATCAGCCCCTACTGGTAGGTGCACTCAGGGGGCCCTCCGCAGCCGCCCGGGGCCCACCCCTGCAGCCAGCACACGGCTGCCAGCAGCCACCACACAGCTGCCAACAGCCCGCTTTCCGTCACCCTCCAGCCCCTTCTGCATACATCTGCCGGGGGTGCTTTTTTGACTTCCCCCCTTTTGGCATATGGGGAAAAGCTAAGGGGAAAACCTCCAGAGTCAGGCCGACCTCCTGGAACTCCCACCCGGCCTGGAGACACAGGTGTGTCCCCTTCCCGGTTCTCACGACATGCATCGACACTCGGCTCAGCCCCGGCAGCCGCAGCTCCCGCCGGCCCGGCCAGCCCGGTCCGCCACCCTGCCCGGCGCCTGGAGCGTTTGGACTTTGTCGTTTTTTCTCCAAGGCTCGCCTCTGCCAACTGCCCTGGGCTTCAGCGGGGGCTGCTCCCCGCCTCCTGGGGGTCCTGCCCGGGCACATCGGAGTCTCAGGCAATGTCTTGAGCCACCGCTGGTAGCTGCACTCAGGGGGCCCTCCGCAGCCGCCCAGGCCCACCCCTGCAGCCAGCACACGGCTGCCAGCAGCCACCACGCAGCTGCCAACAGCCCGCTCTCCGTCACCCCCCAGCCCCTCCTGCATACATCTGCCGGGGGTGCTTTTTTGACTTCCCCCCTTTTGGCCTATGGGGAAATGCTAAGGGGAAAACCTCCAGAGTCAGGCCGACCTCCTGGAACTCCAACCCGGCCTGGAGCCACCGGTTTGTCCCCTTCCCGGTTCTCACGACATGCATTGACACTCGGCTCAGCCCCGGCCGCCGCAGCCCCCGCCGGCCCGGCCAGCCCGGTCCGCACCCCTGGCCGGCACGCCTGGAGCGTTTGGACTTTGTCGTTTTTTTCAAAGACTCATCTCTGCCAACTGCCGTGGGCTTCAGCGGGGGCTGCTCCCCGCCTCCCGGGTGTCCTGCCCGGGCACATCGGAGGCTCAGGCAATGTCTTGAGCCACCGCTGGTAGCTGCGCTTTGGGGGCCCTCGGCAGCCGCCCAGGCCCACCCCTGCAGCCAGCACACGGCTGCCAGCAGCCACCACACAGCTGCCAACAGCCCGCTCTCCGTCACCCCCCAGCCCCTCCTGCATACATCTGCTGGGGGTGCTTTTTTGACTTCCCCCCTTTTGGCCTATGGGGAAATGCTAAGGGGAAAACCTCCAGAGTCAGGCCGACCTCCTGGAACTCCAACCCGGCCTGGAGCCACAGGTCTGTCCCCATCCCGGTTCTCAGGACATGCATAGACAGTCGGCTCAGCCCCAGCAGCCGCAGCCCCCTCCGGCCCGGCCAGCCCGGTCCGCACCCCTGGCCAGCGCCTGGAGCGTTTGGACTTTGTCATTTTTTTCAAAGACTCATCTCTGCCAACTGCCGTGGGCTTCAGCGGGGGTGTCTGCTCCCCGCCTCCTGGGTGTCCTGCCCGGGCACATCGGAGGGTCAGCCTGGGTCTTGAGCCCCTACTGGTAGGTGCACTCTGAAGGCGCCCTCCGCAGCCGCCCAGGCCCACCCCTGCAGCCACCACACAGCTGCCAACAGCCCGCTCCCCGTCAACCCCCAGCCCCTCCGCATACATCTGCTGGGGGTGCTTTTTTGACTTCCCCCGTTTTGGCCTATGGGGAAATGCTAAGGGGAAAACCTCCAGAGTCAGGCCGACCTCCTGGAACTCCAACCCGGCCTCGAGCCACCGGTTTGTCCCCTTCCCGGTTCTCACGACATGCATCGACACTCGGCTCAGCCCCGGCAGCCGCAGCCCCCGCCGGCCCGGCCAGCCGGGGTCAACCGCCCTGGCCGGCGCCGGAGCGTTTGGACTTTGTCATTTTTTCTCCAAGACTCGATTCTGGCACATGCCATGGACTTCAGCGGGGGCTGTTCCCCGCCTCCCGGGTGTCCTGCCCGGGCACATCGGAGGCTCAGGCAATGTCTTCAACCACCGCTGGCAGGTGCACTCAGGGGGCCCTCCGCAGCCGCCCAGGCCCACCCCTGCAGCCAGCACACGGCTGCCAGCAGCCACCACGCAGCTGCCAACAGCCCGCTCTCCGTCACCCCCCAGCCCCTTCTGCATACATCTGCTGGGGGTGCTTTTTTGACTTCCCCCCTTTTGGCCTATGGGGAAATGCTAAGGGGAAAACCTCCAGAGTCAGGCCGACCTCCTGGAACTCCAGCCCGGCCTCGAGCCACCGGTTTGTCCCCTTCCCGGTTCTCAGGACATGCATAGGCACTCGGCT
>NW_027101997.1:55000-72500 GCF_035609145.1 Eleutherodactylus coqui | reverse complement strand
GTTGTCGCTCGGCGTCGACCCCCGACGCCATCGCACGGTGCCTGGGAAAGGGCTGCATCCCTGAGCCACGCGTCCCCCGGAGTGCTCCCCCCGCAGGGGGCTCCGCGAGGTGTCGCGGCGGCAGGGTCGCTCGCCTTCTTCCGCCTCGGACCGTCTGCGCGAAGCCAACCTCCCGGCGGGAGGGTAGACCGAAGGGGGTCGCCCGTCCTTGTGACCCCGCGGAGGGGGCCAAGGGCGGGACTCTGGCTCGGGGGACGGGAGGGGCGCCCGCGCGTCCCCTTCCCCGTCGCCGAGAGCCGTACGCCGGCGTGTGGACCTGCTCGCCGGAGTTCGTCCGGGGCTCGGTAGGGGTGCTCGGCCCTTGAGGTCCTGCCCCGGACAGGGGCGCGGCGAGGGTCCCCTGGCCGCGTCGGCTCTCACGTCGACCCACTCTCTCGCGTGGGATGGCGGCGCGGAAGGCCTCGGCCCGGCATCTCGGAGGGGGGTCGCCCGGGCGGGCAAGCCGGCCAGCCTGCTGGCCCCGCGGCCATGCGCAGGCGGAGTGCGGGGGGGACTCTTGCTCTCGGTGGCTCTGCCCCAGGAGGGTGCGGGGTGGCGGCAGAGGGGAGGCCGCCGCGGGTGCTTCGAGTTTGAGAAATACTCACTTGGTCAGAGACCGCACACCGCTCGTTCCCTTATATGCAAAAAAGGTGTTCGTCCTGACGTTTTGCGAGGCCTTATTTTACCGTCGTCGGCGCTATCAGGGGAAACACGCCCGCTCCTTCCGCCTCCCTGGAACCGCGCCTCGGCCCCGAGGGCCCAGGTTCAACCTCATACCGGTTCTTACGACATGCATCGACACTCGGCGCAGCCCCAGCAGCTGCAGCTCCCTCCGGCCCGGCCAGCCGGGTACGCCCCCCCTGGCCGGCGCCCGGAGCGTTTTCACTCTGTCCTTTCCTCTCCAAGACTCATCTCTGCCAACTGCCGTGGGCTTCGGCAGGGGCTGCCGCGGGCTGTGCGCGGCCTCCTGGGGGTCCCGCCTGCCCGCGCAGGCAGCTAGGACGGGGTTATCAGCAAAGCCTGTGAGGCGCTCTCATGGGGAGGGGGGCTCCGCAGCCCCCCAAGGTGGCTTCGTACACCTCTTGAACGTGGCCGCCCGGCCGCTCGGTGAGAGCGGTGTCTACCCGGGCAGACAGCCTGTCGGCCCCGCGGCCTGGACAGGCGGGAGCGGGGACTCTTGCGCTCGGGGGCTCTGCTCCAAGGAGCGAGAGCGGACGCTCTGCTCGGCCCGGAGAGTGGGGTGGCGGGGCGCCGTCGCCTCGCTGGAACCAGGGGCGTCGTGACGTGCGCGCGCGCCTAGCCGCCGCCAGAACAGGCCGGAAAGGTTGAGCTGCATACGGATCTAAGCCGTTGCCCAAACTAACTCTGGCCCGTGTGACCGACACAGCCGCGCGCGCGCTTTCCCACGACACTCGACCGCCGGGCTCCCTCGGCCTGGGAGGCACTCTCGGGGCAGGGGGCCACCGCAGCCCCCTTTAGGTGGCTTCGTACACCTCTTGAACGTGGCGCCCGGCCGCTCGGAGAGCGGGGTCTACCCGGGCAGACAGCCTGTCGGCCCCGCGGCCTGGGCAGGCGGAGCGGGTGCTCTTGCGCTCGGGGGCTCTGCTCGGCCCGGAGAGTTGGGTGCGGGGCGCCGTCGCCTCGCTGGAACCAGGGGCGTTGTGACGTTCGCGCGCGCCTAGCCGCCGCCAGGACAGGCCGGAAAGGTTGAGCTGCATACGGATCTAAGCCGTTGCCCAAACTAACTCTGGCTCGTGTGACCGACACAGCCGCGCACGCGCTTTCCTACGACACTCGACCGCCTGGCTCCCCTCGGCCTGGGAGGCACTCTCGGGGCGGGGGGCACCGCAGCCCCCCGAGGTGGCTTCGTACACCTCTTGAACGTTGGGGCCCGGCCGCTCGGAGAGCGGGGTCTACCCGGGCAGACAGCCTGTCGGCCCCGCGGCCTGGACAGGCGGAGCGGGGACTCTTGCGCTCGGGGGCTCTGCTCGGCCCAGAGAGCGGGGTGCGGGGCGCCGTCGCCTCGCTGGAACCAGGGGCGTCGTGACGTTCGCGCGCGCCTAGCCGCCGCCAGAACAGGCCGGAAAGGTTGAGCTGCATACGGATCTAAGCCGTTGCCCAAGCTAACTCTGGCCCGTGTGACCGACACAGCCGCGCACGCGCTTTCCTACGACACTCGACCGCCTGGCTCCCCTCGGCCTGGGAGGCACTCTCGGGGCGGGGGGCACCGCAGCCCCCCGAGGTGGCTTCGTACACCTCTTGAACGTTGGGGCCCGGCCGCTCGGAGAGCGGGGTCTACCCGGGCAGACAGCCTGTCGGCCCCGCGGCCTGGACAGGCGGAGTGGGGACAAGCCAAGGCTACCGGCGGGCCTCGGACGGCCAGGGGTGGAAGGGCTCCACCTCAAGGTGGCTTCGTACACCTCTTGAACGTTGGGGCCCGGCCGCTCGGAGAGCGGGGTCTACCCGGGCAGACAGCCTGCTGGCCCCGCGGCCTGGACAGGCGGAGCGGGGAACCTTGCGCTCGGGGGCTCTGCTCGGCCCAGAGAGTGGGGTGCGGGGCGCCGTCGCCTCGCTGGAACCAGGGGCGTCGTGCCATTCGCGCGCGCGCGCCTAGCCGCCGCCAGAACAGGCCGGAAAGGATGAGCTTCATACGGATCTAAGCCGTTGCCCAAACTACCTCTGGCCCCTGTGACCGACACAGCCGTGGCACGCGCTTTCCTACGACACTCGACCGCCGGGCTCCCTCGGCCTGGGAGGCACTCTCGGGGCGGGGGGCACCGCAGCCCCCCCCAAAGGTGGCTTCGTACACCTCTTGAACGTTGGGGCCCGACCGCTCGGAGAGCGGGGTCTACCCGGGCAGACAGCCTGTCGGCCCCGCGGCCTGGACAGGCGGAGCGGGGAAAAGCCTAGGCTACCGGCGGGCGGGATCGACCGGGAAGCCGCCGTGGGGGAACACAAGTTGGACGCCTCGCACCGTCGCGGACCACCGTCCTCCGTCTCTCGGGAAGGGGGGCCGCCCGAGGCGCACGGGCCTCGGACGGCCAGGGGTGGAAGGGCTCCACCCCGAGGTGGCTTCGTACACCTCTTGAACGTTGGGGCCCGGCCGCTCAGTGAGAACGGGGTCTACCCGGGCAGACAGCCTGTCGGCCCCGCGGCCTGGACAGGCAGAGTGGGGAAAAGCCTAGGCTACCGGGCGGGATCGACCGGGTAGCCGCCGTGGGGGAACACAAGTTGGACGCCTCGCGCCGTCGCGGACCACCGTCCTCCGTCTCTCTCTCCCTCTCTCGGGAAGGGGGGCCGCCCGAGGCGCACGGGCCTCGGACGGCCAGGGGTGGAAGGGCTCCACCCCGAGGTGGCTTCGTACACACCTCTTGAACGTTGGGGCCCGGCCGCTCGGAGAGCGGGGTCTACCCGGGCAGACAGCCTGTCGGCCCCGCGGCCTGGACAGGCAGAGTGGGGAAAAGCCTAGGCCACCGGGCGGGATCGACCGGGTAGCCGCCGTGGGGAACACAACTTGGACGTCTCGCGCCGTCGCGGACCACCGTCCTCCGTCTCTCTCTCCCTCTCTCGGAAGGGAGGCCGCCCGAGGCGCACGGGCCTCGAACGGCCAGGGGTGGAAGGGATCCACCCCCCGCGGGAAGGGGACGCGCGGCGGCACCCGGACGCGGGAGCGTTGACCCGGGGGTCTTTACTCCGCCGAGGCGTAGCCCGGAGAAGGAGCGAGACCGGCCGGCGGGGGTGGAACACCCCCTCATGCCTCGCTCCTTCTGGGGATAAAGCGCGTCGTCCGCAGGCCGCCGTCCCCTATCCCCGCCCTGGACCGCCCGCATCGGCCGGAGCCCGAGGGGACAGGCGGGGGTCCTTCGCTTTCGGGAAAACCGTCACCAAACGTGGGGCCCGTGCCCCGCTCTCGGCCGCCCTGAGGCGGGAGAGCCCGGATCGTTCTCTCTCTCGGCGTCGGCCCCACCGACGCCGTCGCACGGTGGCCTGGGAAAGGGCTGCACCCCCTGCGCCACGCTTCTCCCCCGGAGTACTCCCCCCGCAGGGGGCTCCGCGGGGTGTCCCGACGCGCAGAGTCGCTCGCCTTCTTCCGCGGGGGACGGGAGGGACGCCCACGCGCGTCCCTTCCCCATCCTCGAGAGCCGTACGCGCCGAGGGTGAACCCGCTCGCCGGGGCGCCGGGGAGCAGGGCCCTTGTGGTCCTTCCCCGGACATGGGCGCGGCGAGGGTCCCCCGGCCGCGACGGCTCTCCCGTTGACCCACTCTCTCGCCTTGGGTGGTGGTGATGGAGGCGGCTGCCTACGCCTCAGCCCGGCATCTCGGAGGGGGGTCGCCCGGGCAGCCAGCCAGCCAGCCTGTTGGCCCCGCGGCCTGCACAGGCGGAGTGGGGACACTTGCGCTCTATGACTCTGCTCCCAGGGAGGTGGCAGAGGGGCGGCCGCGGTGCTTTGACTTTGAGCGGTCCCCACTCCAGCACTCTGAGAAATAGTCACTTTGTCAAAGACCGCACACCGCTCGTTCCCTTATATGCAAAAAAGGTGTTCGTCCTGACGTTTTGCGAGCCCTTATTTTACCGTCGTCGGCGCTATCAGGGGAAACAGGCCCGCTCCTTCCGCCTTCATGGAACCGTAGCTCGGCCCCGAGGGCCCAGGATTACCCTCATACCGGTTCTCACGACATGCGTCGACACTCGGCTCGGCCCCGGCAGCCGCAGCTCCCGCCGGCCCGGCCAGCCGGGTCCGCACCCCTGGCCGGCGCCTGGAGCGTCTGGACTTTGTCGTTTTCTCTCCGAGACTCGTCTCTGCCAACTGCCGTGGACTTCGGCGGGGGCTGCCGCGGGCTGTGCCCGGCCTCTTGGGGGTCCCGCCTGCCCGCGCAGGCAGCTAGGACAGGGTTATCAGCGCTCTCAGGGGGGCCTCCGCAGACCCCCCCACAGGTGGCTCCGTACACCTCTTGAACGTGGCGCCCGGCCGCTCGGAGAGCGGGGTCTTCCCAGGCAAGCCGCCTGTGGGCCCCGCGGCCTGGACAGGCGGAGCGGAGACAAGCCCAGGCTACCGGCAGGATCGACCGGCTGGCAGTCGTGGTGGAACAACGGGGACGCCTCGCGCCGCCGCGGGCCACCGTCCTCCGTCTCTCTCCCACTCTCGGAGGCAGGCCGCCCGAGGCCAACGGGCCTCGGACGGCGTGGGGTGGAAGGGCTCCACCCCAGGGGAAGAAAACACGCCCGCGCGCGTTTGCACAGTCTGCCCCGGCCCGGCATCTCGGAGGGGGGTCGCCCGGGCAGCCAGCCAGCCAGCCAGCCTGTTGGCCCCGCGGCCTGCACAGGCGGAGTGGGGACACTTGCGCTCTACGACTCTGCTCCCAGGGAGGTGGCAGAGGGGCGGCCGCAGTGCTTTGACTTTGAGCGGTCCGCACTCCCTTCTCAGCACTCTGAGAAATAGTCACTTGGTCAAAGACCGCACTCCGCTCGTTCCCTTATATGCAAAAAAGGTGTTCGTCCTGACGTTTTGCGAGGCCTTAATTTACCGCCGTCGGCGCTATCAGGGGGAACAGGCCCGCTCCTTCCGCCCTCCTGGAACCGTGCCTCGGCCCGGAGCGACCAGGATTACCCTCATACCGCTTCTCACGACATGCATCGATACTCGGCTCAGCCCCGGCAGCCGCAGCTCCCGCCGGCCCGGCCAGCCGGGTCCGCACCCCTAACCAGCGCCTGGAGCGTTTGGACTTTGTCGTTTTTTCTCAAAGACTCATCTCTGCCAACGACTTCAGCAGGGGCTGCCACCTGCTGTTCCCCCGCCAATGGGTGTCCTGACCTGCAACACCGGAGGCTCAGGCGTGGTCTTGAGCAACTGCTGGTAGGTGCACCTCGGGGGCCCTCTGCAGCCAGCACACCGCTGCCAACAGCCCGCTCCCCGTCACCATCCAGCCCCTCTGCATACATCTGCCGGGGGTGCTTTTTTGACTTCCCCCATGTTGGCCTATGGGGAAAAGCCAGGGGGAAAACCTCCAGAGTCAGGCCGACCTCCTGGAACCCCAGCTCGGCCTGGAGCTACTGGTTTGCCCCCTTCCCGGTTCTCAGGACATGCATTGACACTCGGCTCAGCACCAGCCGCCGCAGCCCCCGCCTGCCCGGCCAGCCCGGTCCGCACCCCTGGCCGGCACGCCTGGAGCGTTTGGACTTTGTCATTTTCATGACTTGTCTCCTCAGACATTGTCCGACTGCAAGGGGGGTGTGCCGCGGTCCGTGCCCAGCCTCCAGGGGTTGCCCCCGGCCCCTGGAGCAGCCAGCACCCCCTCGCCCTCAACACTCTCTCTCCCCGTGGGGACTTTGAAACTTTTTCTGACCGCGAAAGCTTCGGCAAACGGCAAGGGGGGCAGCCGGCGTTCTGTGCCCGGCCTCCTGGGGTCCTGCCGGGGCACATCGGAGGCTCAGCCAGGGTGTTGAGCCACCACTGGCAGGTGCACTCAGGGGGCCCTCCGCAGACGCCCATGCACACCTCCGCAGCCAGCACACTGCTGCCAACAGCCCGCTCCCCGTCACCCGCCAGCCCCTCCGCATACATCTGCTGGGGGTGCTTTTTTGACTTCCCCCATTTTGGCCAATGGGAAAATGTCAAGGGGAAAACCTCCGGAGTCAGGCCCACCTCCTGGAACTCCATCCCGGCCTGGAGCTACTAGTTTGTCCCCTTTCCGGTTCTCAGGACATGCATTGACACTCGGCTCTTCCCCAGCCGCCGCAGCTCCCGCCGGCCCGTCCAGCCGGGTCCGCACCCCTGGCCGGCGCCTGGAGCGTTTGGACTTTGTCGTTTTTCCTCAAAGACTCATCTCTGCCAACTGCCCTGGGCTTCAGCAGTGGCTGCCGCGGGCTGTGCACGGCCTCCTGGGGGGTCCCGCCTGCCCTCGCAGGCAGCTAGGACAGGGTTCTCAGCAGGGGCTTGGATGCGGTGTCAGGGGGGCCTCCGCAGCCCCCCAAGGTGGCTTCCTACACCTCTCGAACGTTGGGGCCCGGCCGCTCGGAGAGCGGGGTCTGCCCGGGCAGCCAGCCAGCCTGTTGGCCCCGCGGCCTGCACAGGCGGAGTGGGGACCCTCGCGCTCGATGACTCTGCTCCCAGGGAGGTGGCAGAGGGGCGGCCGCGGTGCTTTGACTTTGAGCGGTCCCCACTCCTCAGCACATTGAGAAATAGTCACTTTGTCAAGGACCGCACACCGCTCGTTCCCTTATATGCAAAAAAGGTGTTCGTCCTGACGTTTTGCGAGGCCTTATTTTACCGCCGTCGGCGCTATCAGGGGAAACGGGCCCGCTCCTTCCGCCCTCCTGGAACCGTGCCTCGGCCCGGAGCGACCAGGATCACCCTCATACCGGTTCTCGTGACATACATCGACACTCGGCTCAGCCCCGGCAGCCGCAGCTCCCACCGGCCCAGCCAGCCGGGTCCGCCACCCTGGCCGGCACGCCTGGAGCGTTTGGACTTTGTCGTTTTTTCAAAGACTCATCTCTGCCAACGACTTCAGCAGGGGCTGCCACCTGCTGTTCCCCGCCAATGGGTGTCCTGACCTGCAACACCGGAGGCTCAGGCAGGGTCAAGAGCAACTGCTGGTAGGTGCACTCAGGGGGCCCTCTGCAGCCGCCCAGGGCCACCTCTGCAGCCAGCACACTGCTGCCAACAGCCCGCTCCCCGTCACCCCCCCCCAGGCCCCTCTGCATACATCTGCCGGGGGTGCTTTTTTGACTTCCCCCATTTTGGCCAATGGGAAAATGCCAAGGGGAAAACCTCCAGAGTCAGGCCGACCTCATGGAACTCAAGCCCGGCCTGGAGCCACCGGTCTGTCCCCTTCCCGGTTCTCAGGGATTTTTGGACTTGTGATTTCCGTGATTCGTCTCTTCAAACTTTGTTGGACTACAATGGGGGGCGACCGGCGGTCCGTGCCCGGCCTCCTGGGGTCCTGCCCGGGGACAGCGGAGGCTCAGCCAGGGTTTTGAGCCACCGCTGGCAGGTGCACTCACGGGGCCCTCCGCAGCCGCCCATGCACACCTCTTCAGCCAGCACACTGCTGCCAAACACCCGCTCCCCATCACCCCCCAGCCCCTCTGCATACATCTGCTGGGGGTGCTTTTTTGACTTCCCCCATTTTGGCCTATGGGGAAAAGCCAGGGGGAAAACCTCCAGAGTCAGGCCGACCTTCTGGAACTCGAGCTCGGCTTGGAGCCGCCGGTTTGCCCCCTTCCCGGTTCTCAGGACCTGCATTGACACTCGGCTCAGCCCCGGCAGCCGCAGCCCCCGCCGGCCCAGCCAGCAGGGTCCGCCCCCCTGGCCGGCGCCTGGAGCGTTTGGACTTTGTCATTTTCATGACTTGTCTCCTCAAACTTTGTTCGACTGCAAGGGGGGGTGTGCCGCGGTCCGTGCCCAGCCTCCAGGGGTTGCCCCCGGCCCCTGGAGCAGCCAGCACCCCCTCGCCCTCAACACTCCCCGTTGGGACTTTGAAACTTTTCTGACGGTGCAAGCTTCATCAAACGGCAAGGGGGCAGGCTGCGGTCTGTGCCCGGCCTCCTGGGGTCCTCCCTGGGGACATCGGAGGCTCAGCCAGGGTTTTGAGCCACTGCTGGCAGGTGCACTCAGAGGGCCCTCCGCAGCCGCCCATGCACACCTCTGCAGCCAGCACACCGCTGCCAACAGCCCGCTCCCCATCACCAGCCAGCCCCTCTGCATACATCTGCTGGGGGTGCTTTTTTGACTTCCCCCATTGTGGCCAATGGGAAAATGCCAAGGGGAAAACCTCCAGAGTCCTGCCGACCTCCTGGAACTCCAACCCGGCCTGGAGCCACCGGTTTGTCCCCTTCCCGGTTCTCAGGACCTGCATCGACACTCGGCTTAGCCCCGGCAGCTGCAGCCACCGCCGGCCCGGCCAGCCGTGTCCGCCCCCCTGGCCGGCACGCCTGGAGCGTTTGGACTTTGTCATTTTCATGACTTGTCTCCTCAAACTTTGTTCAACTGCAAGGGGGGCTGCCCCGGCTGTTCCCCGCCTCCTGGGTGTCCTTCCCTGCAACACCGGAGGCTCAGGCAGGGTCTTGACCCACGACTGTTGGGTGCTCCTAGGGGGCCCCTCCACACCCCCAGTCCCACCTCCAGGGGCTCCCCCCGGCCCCTGGAGCAGCCAGCACCCCCTCGCCGTCAACCCTCTCTCCCCGTTGGGACTTTGAAACTTTTTCCGACCGTGCAAGCTTCGTCAAACGGCAAAGGGGGCAAGCGGCGGTCTGTGCCCGGCCTCCTGGGGTCCTGCCCGGGGACATC
The DNA here is from genome assembly GCF_035609145.1 of Eleutherodactylus coqui. Lineage (NCBI taxonomy): Eukaryota > Metazoa > Chordata > Amphibia > Anura > Eleutherodactylidae > Eleutherodactylus > Eleutherodactylus coqui. The sequence goes on along the minus strand of NW_027101997.1, from coordinate 63,171 downwards.
GGAGGCTCAGCCAGGGTGTTGAGCCACTACTGGTAGGTGCACTCAGGGGGCCCTCCGCAGCCGCCCCGGGCCACCCCTGCAGCCAGCACACACCGCTGCCAACAGCCCGCTCTCCGTCACCAGCCAGCCCCGTCCGCGCACATCTGCCGGGGGTGCTTTTTTTGAGACACACTGTCACTTTGTCAAAGACCGCACACCGCTCGTTCCCTTATACCCCGACAAGGTGTTCGTGCTGACGTTTTGCGAGGCCTTATTTTACCGCCGTCGGCGCTATCAGGGGAAACAGGCCCGCTCCTTCCGCCTTCGTGGAACCGGGGCTCGGCCCGGAGCGACCAGGATTACCCTCATACCGGTTCTCATGACATGCATTGACACTCGGCTCAGCCCCGGCAGCCGCAGCTCCCACCGGCCAGGCCAGCCGTGTCTGCCCCCCTGGCCGGCACGCCTGGAGCGTTTGGACTTTGTCATTTTTTCCCCCAAGACTCGCCTCTGCCAACTGCCAAGGACTTCAGCAGGGGCTGCCACGGCTGTTCCCCGCCTCCTGGGGTTCATGCCCGGGCACACCGGAGGCTCAGGCATTGTCTTGAGCGACTACTGTTGGGTGCTCTCACGGGGCCCCTCCACACCCCCAGGCCGACCTCCAGGGGCTCCAGCCCGGCCCCAGGGGCAGCCAGCACCCCTTCGCCGTCAACACTCTCCCCCCGTTGGGACTTTGAAACTTTTCCGACCGTGCAAGCGTCATCGGACGGCAAGGGGGTAAGCTGCGGGCTCTGCCCGGCCTCCTGGTGTCCTGCCCGGCCCCGTGGGGCGGACAGGCAGGGTTTCTCACCCACTACCCGTAGGCACTCTCAGGGGGCCCTCCGCGCCCTCAGGCCGCCCTCCCCGGGCTTCCCCCGGGTCCGCGGAGCAGCCCGACACCCCTCGCCGCACCGTCTCTCGCCCCCGTTGGGACTTTGAAACTTTTCCCCCCCGTGCAAACCTCACCGGGGGGCAGAGGGAGAGACCCGCGGGCCGTGCCCGGCCTCCCGGGACTCCCTCCGGGCAGCGCGGGCGGCTCGGACGGGGTTTTGAGCGAGTGCTGGGGGGGGTGTCTTCGGGGGCCCCCCGCGGGCCCCCCGGGGCACCTGCGCGGGGTGGCCCCTGCTGCCAGACACCCACTCCCTATCGACCATCCAGCCCCCCTACATACATCTGGCGGGGGTGCTTTTTTGAGTTCCCCCATTTTGGCAACTTGGCACATCCTATGGGGAAACCGGCAAAATCATGCCGACCTCCTGGAACTCCGGCTCGGCCTGGAGCCGCCGGTTTGTCCCCTTCCCGGTTCTCAGGCATTTTCGGACTTTGTCATTTTTTCAGCACTCTGTCAATGCGGCCAGCGGGAGCTGCCGCGGTCTGTGCCCAGGCACCAGGCTCTCCAAACGGACACCGGCGGAGGGTCAGGGGGTGTCTCGGCCAGATACTGAAAAACACTCAGGGGGTGCCCAGGCACCAGGCACTCCAAACGGACACCGTCGGAGGGTCAGGGGGTGTCTCAGCCAGATACTGAAAAACACTCAGGGGCGCACGGGGGCTGCACAGGGCCACCCCGGGCGGCCATATTGGCGGCTGGGACCCCCTATTCAGCAAACGCCAGGGGGCGCTCAGGGACACCCGGGGGCTGCTCCACTCGCCCCAGGCCGGCCTCCCTGAGGCGGGCACGTTAGCGGCTGAGACCCCCTCTCGAGCAGAGACCGGGGGGCGCTCGGGGACACACGGGGGCTGCTCCACTCGCCCCAGGCCGGACTCCCTGAGGCGGGCACATCAGCGGCTGAGAACCCCTCTCCACCAATGACCGGGGGACGCTCAGGGACACACGGGGGCTGCTCCACTCGCCCCAGGCCGGCCTCCCTGGGTACCCAGGCGGGCACATTAGCGGCTGAGACCCCCTCTCGACCAAAGACCGGGGGCGCTCAGGGACACGCGGGGGCTGCTCCACTCGCCCCAGGCCGGCCTCCCTGAGGCGGGCACATTAGCGGCTGAGACCCCCTCTCGACCAGAGACCGGGGGGCACTCGGGGACACACGGGGGCTGCTCCACTCGCCCCAGGCCGGACTCCCTGAGGCGGGCACATTAGCGGCCGAGACCCCCTCTCGACCAGAGACCGGGGGGCGCTCGGGGACACACGGGGGCTGCTCCACTCGCCCCAGGCCGGACTCCCTGAGGCGGGCACATTAGCGGCCGAGACCCCCTCTCCACCAGAGACCGGGGGGCGCTCGGGGACACACGGGGGCTGCTCCACTCACCCCAGGCCGGACTCCCTGAGGCCGGCACATTAGCGGCTGAGACCCCCTCTCCACCAAAGACCGGGGGGCGCTCGGGGACACACGGGGGCTGCTCCACTCGCCCCAGGCCGGACTCCCTGAGGCGGGCACATTAGCGGCTGAGACCCCCTCTCCACCAAAGACCGGGGGCACTCAGGGACACACGGGGGCCGCTCCACTCGCCCCAGGCCGGACTCCCTGAGGCGGGCACATTAGCGGCTGAGACCCCCTCTTCAGCAAACGCCAGGGGACACTCGGGGACACACGGGGGCTGCTCCACTCGCCCCAGGACGGACTCCCTGAGGCGGGCACATTAGCGGCTGGGACCCCCTCTCCACCAAAGACCGGGGGGCGCTCGGGGACACACGGGGGCTGCTCCACTCGCCCCAGGCCGGACTCCCTGAGGCGCGCACATTAGCGGCTGGGACCCCCTCTCCACCAAAGACCGGGGGGCGCTCGGGGACACACAGGGGCTGCTCCACTCGCCCCAGGCCGGCCTCTGTAGGTACCCAGGCGGGCACATTAGCGGCTGAGACCCCCTCTCCACCAAAGACCGGGGGGCGCTCGGGGACACACAGGGGCTGCTCCACTCGCCCCAGGCCGGCCTCTCTAGGTACCCAGGCGGGCACATTAGCGGCTGAGACCCCCTCTTGACCAAAGACCGGGGGACACTCAGGGACACACGGGGGCTGCTCCACTCACCCCAGGCCGGCCTCCCTAGGTACCCGGGCGGGCACATTAGCGGCTGAGACCCCCTCTTCAGCAAACGCCAGGGGACGCTCAGGGACACACGGGGGCTGCTCCACTCGCCCCAGGCCGGACTCCCTGAGGCGGGCACATTAGCGGCTGAGACCCCCTCTCCACCAAAGACCGGGGGGGGGGCGCTCGGGGACACACGGGGGCTGCTCCACTCGCCCCAGGCCGGACTCCCTGCGTACCCGGGCGGGCACATTAGCGGCTGAGACCCCCTCTCGACCAAAGACCGGGGGACGCTCAGGGACACACGGGGGCCCCTCCGCGCCCCCAGGCCGACCTCCAGGGCCTCCCTCCCGGCCCCTGGAGCAGCCAGCACCCCCTCGCCGTCAACACTCTCTCCCCGTTGGGACTTTGAAACTTTTCTGACCGTGCAAGCTTCATCGGACGGCAAGGGGGCAGGCTGCGGTCTGTGCCCGGCCTCCTGGGGTCCTGCCCGGGCACATCGGAGGCTCAGCGGGGGTTTTGAGCCACCGCTGGCAGGTGCACTCAGGGGGCCCTCCGCAGCCGCCCCGGGCCACCCCTGCAGCCAGCACACCGCTGCCAACAGCCCGCTCTCCGTCACCAGCCAGGCCCGTCCGCGCACATCTGCCGGGAGGGAGCTTTTTTTGAGACATACTGTCACTTTGTCAAAGACCGCACACCGCTCGTTCCCATATACCCCGACAAGGTGTTCGTGGTGACGTTTTGCGAGGCCTTATTTTACCGTCGTCGGCGCTATCAGGGGAAACACGCCCGCTCCTTCCGCCTCCCTGGTACCCTGGCTGGGCCCGGAGCGACCAGGATTACCCTCATACCGGTTCTCACGACCTGCACTGACACTCGACTCTGCCCCGGCCGCCGCAGCTCCCGCAGGCCCGGCCAGCCGGGTCCGCCCCCCTGGCCGGCGCCCGGAGCGTTTGGACTTTGTCGTTTCTTCTCCAAGACGCGTCTCTGCCAACTGCCGTGGACTTCAGCGGGGGCTGCTCCCCGTCTCCTGGGTGTCCTGCCCGGGCACATCGGAGGCTCAGCCTGGGTCTTCAGCCCCTACTGGTAGGTGCACTCAGGGGGCCCTCCGCAGCCGCCCAGGCCCACCCCTGCAGCCAGCACACGGCTGCCAGCAGCCACCACACAGCTGCCAACAGCCCGCTCTCCGTCACCCCCCAGCCCCTTCTGCATACATCTGCTGGGGGTGCTTTTTTGACTTCCCCCCTTTGGCCAATGGGGAAAAAGCTAAGGGGAAAACCTCCAGAGTCAGGCCGACCTCCTGGAACTCCAACCCGGCCTGGAGCCACCGGTTTGTCCCCTTCCCGGTTCTCACGACATGCATCGACACTCGGCTCAGCCCCGGCAGCCGCAGCCCCCGCCGGCCCCGCCAGCCCGGTCCGCAACCCTGGCCAGCGCCTGGAGCGTTTGGACTTTGTCATTTTTTCTCAAAGACCCATCTCTGCCAACTGCCGTGGGCTTCAGCGGGGGCTGCTCCCCGCCTCCTGGGTGTCCTGCCCGGGCACATCGGAGGCTCAGGCAATGTCTTGAGCCACCGCTGGCAGGTGCACTCAGGGGGCCCTCCGCAGCCTCCCAGGCCCACCCCCGCAGCCAGCACATGGCTGCCAGCAGCCACCACACAGCTGCCAACAGCCCGCTCTCCGTCACCCCCCAGCCCCTTATGCATACATCTGCTGGGGGTGCTTTTTTGACTTCCCCCCTTTTGGCCTATGGGGAAATGCTAAGGGGAAAACCTCCAGAGTCAGGCCGACCTCCTGGAACTCCAACCCGGCCTGGAGCCACAGGTTTGTCCCCTTCCCGGTTCTCACGACATGCATCGACACTCGGCTCAGCCCCGGCAGCCGCAGCTCCCGCCGGCCCGGCCAGCCCGGTCCGCACCCCTGGCCAGCGCCTGGAGCGTTTGGACTTTGTCATTTTTTCTCAAAGACCCATCTCTGCCAACTGCCGTGGGCTTCAGCGGGGGCTGCTCCCCGCCTCCTGGGTGTCCTGCCCGGGCACATCGGAGGCTCAGGCAATGTCTTGAGCCACCGCTGGTAGCTGCACTCAGGGGGCCCTCAGCAGCCGCCCAGGCCCACCCCTGCAGCCAGCACACGGCTGCCAGCAGCCACCACACAGCTGCCAACAGCCCGCTCTCCGTCACCCCCCAGCCCCTCCTGCATACATCTGCTGGGGGTGCTTTTTTGACTTCCCCCCTTTTGGCCTATGGGAAAAAGCTAAGGGAAAAACCTCCAGAGTCAGGCCGACCTCCTGGAACTCCAACCCGGCCTGGAGCCACCGGTTTGTCCCCTTCCCGGTTCTCAGGACATGCATAGACACTCGGCTCAGCCCCGGCCGCCGCAGCCCCCGCCGGCCCGGCCAGCCCGGTCCGCACCCCTGGCCAGCGCCTGGAGCGTTTGGACTTTGTCATTTTTTCTCCAAGACTCGCCTCTGCCAACTGCCGTGGGCTTCAGCGGGGGCTGCTCCCCGCCTCCTGGGTGTCCTGCCCGGGCACATCGTATGCTCAGGCAATGTCTTGAGCCACCGCTGGTAGGTGCACTCAGGGGGCAGTCCGCAGCCGCCCGGGGCCCACCCCTGCAGCCAGCACACGGCTGCCAGCAGCCACCACACAGCTGCCAACAGCCCGCTCTCCGTCACCCCCCAGCCCAACTCTGCATACATCTGCCGGGGGTGCTTTTTTGACTTCCCCCCTTTTGGCCTATGGGGAAAAGCTAAGGGGAAAACCTCCAGAGTCAGGCCGACCTCCTGGAACTCCAACCCGGCCTGGAGCCACCGGTTTGTCCCCTTCCCGGTTCTCAGGACATGCCTAGACACTCGGCTCAGCCCCGGCCGCCGCAGCCCCCGCCGGCCCGGCCAGCCCGGTCCGCACCCCTGGCCGGCACGCCTGGAGCGTTTGGACTTTGTCGTTTTTTTCAAAGACTCATCTCTGCCAACTGCCGTGGGCTTCAGCGGGGGCTGCTCCCCGCCTCCCGGGTGTCCTGCCCGGGCACATCGGAGGCTCAGGCAATGTCTTGAGCCACCGCTGGTAGCTGCGCTTTGGGGGCCCTCGGCAGCCGCCCAGGCCCACCCCTGCAGCCAGCACACGGCTGCCAGCAGCCACCACACAGCTGCCAACAGCCCGCTCTCCATCACCCCCCAGCCACTTCTGCATACATCTGCTGGGGGTGCTTTTTTGACTTCCCCCGTTTTGGCCTATGGTAAAATGCTAAGGGGAAAACCTCCAGAGTCAGGCCGACCTCCTGGAACTCCAGCTCGGCCTCGAGCCACCGGTTTGTCCCCTTCCCGGTTCTCACGACATGCATCGACACTCGGCTCAGCCCCAGCAGCTGCAGCTCCCGCCGGCCCGGCCAGCCCGGTCCGCACCCCTGGCCAGCGCCTGGAGCGTTTGGACTTTGTCATTTTTTTTCAAAGACTCGTCTCTGCCAACTGCCGTGGGCTTCAGCGGGGGCTGCTCCCCGCCTCCTGGGTGTCCTGCCCGGGCACATCGTATGCTCAGGCAATGTCTTGAGCCACCGCTGGTAGGTGCACTCAGGGGGCCCTCCGCAGCCGCCCAGGCCCACCCCTGCAGCCAGCACACGGCTGCCAGCAGCCACCACACAGCTGCCAACAGCCCGCTCTCCGTCACCCCCCAGCCCATCTGCATACATCTGGCGGGGGTGCTTTTTTGACTTCCCCCCTTTTGGCCTATGGGGAAAAGCCAGGGGGGAAACCTCCAGAGTCAGGCCGACCTCCTGGAACTCCAACCCGGCCTGGAGCCACAGGTTTGTCCCCTTCCCGGTTCTCAGGACAAGCATAGACACTCGGCTCAGCCCCGGCCGCCGCAGCCCCCGCCGGCCCGGCCAGCCCGGTCCGCACCCCTGGCCAGCGCCTGGAGCGTTTGGACTTTGTCATTTTTTCTCAAAGACCCATCTCTGCCAACTGCCCTGGGCTTCAGCGGGGGCTGCTCCCCGCCTCCTGGGTGTCCTGCCCGGGCACATCGGAGGCTCAGGCAATGTCTTGAGCCACCGCTGGCAGGTGCACTCAGGGGGCCCTCCGCAGCCTCCCGGGCCCACCCCCGCAGCCAGCACACGGCTGCCAGCAGCCACCACACAGCTGCCAACAGCCCGCTCTCCGTCACCCCCCAGCCCCTTATGCATACATCTGCTGGGGGTGCTTTTTTGACTTCCCCCCTTTTGGCCTATGGGATAATGCCAAGGGGAAAACCTCCAGAGTCAGGCCGACCTCATGGAACTCCAACCCGGCCTGAAGCCACCGGTTTGTCCCCTTCCCGGTTCTCACGACATGCATCGACACTCGGCTCAGCCCCGGCAGCCGCAGCTCCCGCCGGCCCGGCCAGCCCGGTCCGCACCCCTGGCCAGCGCCTGGAGCGTTTGGACTTTGTCATTTTTTCAAAGACTCATCTCTGATAACTGCCGTGGGCTTCAGCGGGGGCTGCTCCCCGCCTCCTGGGTGTCCTGCCCGGGCACATCGGAGGGTCAGCCTGGGTCTTGAGCCACTGCTGGTAGGTGCGCTTTGGGGGCCCTCGGCAGCCGCCCAGGCCCACCCCTGCAGCCAGCACACGGCTGCCAGCAGCCACCACACAGCTGCCAACAGCCCGCTCTCCGTCACCCCCCAGCCCCTCCTGCATACATCTGCTGGGGGTGCTTTTTTGACTTCCCCCCTTTTGGCCTATGGGATAATGCCAAGGGGAAAACCTCCAGAGTCAGGCCGACCTCATGGAACTCCAACCCGGCCTGAAGCCACCGGTTTGTCCCCTTCCCGGTTCTCACGACATGCGTCAACACTCGGCTCAGCCCCGGCCGCCGCAGCCCCCGCCGGCCCGGCCAGCCCGGTCCGCACCCCTGGCCAGCGCCTGGAGCGTTTGGACTTTGTCGTTTTTTTCAAAGACTCATCTCTGCCAACTGCCGTGGGCTTCAGCGGGGGCTGCTCCCCGCCTCCTGGGTGTCCTGCCCGGGCACATCGGAGGCTCAGGCAATGTCTTGAGCCACCGCTGGTAGCTGCACTCAGGGGGCCCTCCGCAGCCGCCCAGGACCACCCCTGCAGCCAGCACACGGCTGCCAGCAGCCACCACACAGCTGCCAACAGCCCGCTCTCCGTCACCCCCCAGCCCAACTCTGCATACATCTGCTGGGGGTG
>NW_027101997.1:22500-45000 GCF_035609145.1 Eleutherodactylus coqui | reverse complement strand
GGCGAGCGCGGGCGGGCAACACCCCCCACCGTCTCGCTCTCCGGGAAAGACGCGTCCGTCCGCGGGCCGCCGTCCCCTATCCCCGCGCCGCTCCGGACCGCCCGCCTCGGCCGAAGCCCGAGGGGACAGGCGGGGGTCCTTCGCGCTCGGGAAAACCGTCACGCGAAACAAAGGGGGCCGCGCCGCGCTCTCGGCCGCCCTGAGGCGGGAGAGCTCGGGTCGTTGTCGCTCGGCGTCGACCCCCGACGCCATCGCACGGTGCCTGGGAAAGGGCTGCATCCCTGAGCCACGCGTCCCCCGGAGTGCTCCCCCCGCAGGGGGCTCCGCGAGGTGTCGCGGCGGCAGGGTCGCTCGCCTTCTTCCGCCTCGGACCGTCTGCGCGAAGCCAACCTCCCGGCGGGAGGGTAGACCGAAGGGGGTCGCCCGTCCTTGTGACCCCGCGGAGGGGGCCAAGGGCGGGACTCTGGCTCGGGGGACGGGAGGGGCGCCCGCGCGTCCCCTTCCCCGTCGCCGAGAGCCGTACGCCGGCGTGTGGACCTGCTCGCCGGAGTTCGTCCGGGGCTCGGTAGGGGTGCTCGGCCCTTGAGGTCCTGCCCCGGACAGGGGCGCGGCGAGGGTCCCCTGGCCGCGTCGGCTCTCACGTCGACCCACTCTCTCGCGTGGGATGGCGGCGCGGAAGGCCTCGGCCCGGCATCTCGGAGGGGGGTCGCCCGGGCGGGCAAGCCGGCCAGCCTGCTGGCCCCGCGGCCTGCGCAGGCGGAGTGCGGGGGGGACTCTTGCTCTCGGTGGCTCTGCCCCAGGAGGGTGCGGGGTGGCGGCAGAGGGGAGGCCGCCGCGGGTGCTTCGAGTTTGAGAAATACTCACTTGGTCAGAGACCGCACACCGCTCGTTCCCTTATATGCAAAAAAGGTGTTCGTCCTGACGTTTTGCGAGGCCTTATTTTACCGTCGTCGGCGCTATCAGGGGAAACACGCCCGCTCCTTCCGTCTCCCTGGAACCGCGCCTCGGCCCCGAGGGCCCAGGTTCAACCTCATACCGGTTCTCACGACATGCATCGACACTCGGTGCAACTCCAGCAGCCGCAGCTCCCGCCGGCCCGGCCAGCCAGGTACGCACCCCTGGTCGGCGCCTGGAGCGTTTGCACTTTGTCGTTTTTTTCTCCAAGACTCCTATCTGCCAACTGCTGTGGACTTCAGCGGTGGCTGCCGCGGGCTATGCGCGGCCTCCTGGGGGTCCCGCCTGCCCGCGCAGGCAGCTAGGACGGGGTTATCAGCAAAGCCTGTGAGGCGCTCTCATGGGGAGGGGGGGCTCCGCAGCCCCCCCAAGGTGGCTTCGTACACCTCTTGAACGTTGCGGCCCGGCCGCTCGGAGAGCGGTGTCTACCCGGGCAGACAGCCTGTCGGCCCCCGCGGCCTGGACAGGCGGGAGCGGGGACTCTTGCGCTCGGGGGGCTCTGCTCCAAGGAGCGAGAGCGGACGCTCTGCTCGGCCCGGAGAGTGGGGTGGCGGGGCGCCGTCGCCTCGCTGGAACCAGGGGCGTCGTGACGTGCGCGCGCGCCTAGCCGCCGCCAGAACAGGCCGGAAAGGTTGAGCTGCATACGGATCTAAGCCGTTGCCCAAACTAACTCTGGCCCGTGTGACACAGCCGCGCGCGCGCTTTCCTACGACACTCGACCGCCGGGCTCCCTCGGCCTGGGAGGCACTCTCGGGGCAGGGGGCCACCGCAGCCCCCTTTAGGTGGCTTCGTACACCTCTTGAACGTGGCGCCCGGCCGCTCGGAGAGCGGGGTCTACCCGGGCAGACAGCCTGTCGGCCCCGCGGCCTGGGCAGGCGGAGCGGGTGCTCTTGCGCTCGGGGGCTCTGCTCGGCCCGGAGAGTTGGGTGCGGGGCGCCGTCGCCTCGCTGGAACCAGGGGCGTTGTGACGTTCGCACGCGCCTAGCCGCCGCCAGGACAGGCCGGAAAGGTTGAGCTGCATACGGATCTAAGCCGTTGCCCAAACTAACTCTGGCTCGTGTGACCGACACAGCCGCGCACGCGCTTTCCTACGACACTCGACCGCCTGGCTCCCCTCGGCCTGGGAGGCACTCTCGGGGCGGGGGGCACCGCAGCCCCCCCAAAGGTGGCTTCGTACACCTCTTGAACGTTGGGGCCCGGCCGCTCGGAGAGCGGGGTCTACCCGGGCAGACAGCCTGTCGGCCCCGCGGCCTGGACAGGCGGAGTGGGGACAAGCCAAGGCTACCGGCGGGCCTCGGACGGCCAGGGGTGGAAGGGCTCCACCTCAAGGTGGCTTCGTACACCTCTTGAACGTTGGGGCCCGGCCGCTCGGAGAGCGGGGTCTACCCGGGCAGACAGCCTGCTGGCCCCGCGGCCTGGACAGGCGGAGCGGGGAACCTTGCGCTCGGGGGCTCTGCTCGGCCCAGAGAGTGGGGTGCGGGGCGCCGTCGCCTCGCTGGAACCAGGGGCGTCGTGCCATTCGCGCGCGCGCGCCTAGCCGCCGCCAGAACAGGCCGGAAAGGATGAGCTTCATACGGATCTAAGCCGTTGCCCAAACTACCTCTGGCCCCTGTGACCGACACAGCCGTGGCACGCGCTTTCCTACGACACTCGACCGCCGGGCTCCCTCGGCCTGGGAGGCACTCTCGGGGCGGGGGGCACCGCAGCCCCCCCAAAGGTGGCTTCGTACACCTCTTGAACGTGGCGCCCGGCCGCTCGGAGAGCGGGGTCTACCCGGGCAGACAGCCTGTCGGCCCCGCGGCCTGGACAGGCGGAGCGGGGAAAAGCCTAGGCTACCGGCGGGCGGGATCGACCGGGAAGCCGCCGTGGGGGAACACAAGTTGGACGCCTCGCGCCGTCGCGGACCACCGTCCTCCGTCTCTCGGGAAGGGGGGGCCGCCCGAGGCGCACGGGCCTCGGACGGCCAGGGGTGGAAGGGCTCCACCCCGAGGTGGCTTCGTACACCTCTTGAACGTTGGGGCCCGGCCGCTCAGTGAGAACAGGGTCTACCCGGGCAGACAGCCTGTCGGCCCCGCGGCCTGGACAGGCAGAGTGGGGAAAAGCCTAGGCTACCGGGCGGGATCGACCGGATAGCCGCCGTGGGGGAACACAAGTTGGACGCCTCGCGCCGTCGCGGACCACCGTCCTCCGTCTCTCTCCCTCTCTCGGGAAGGGGGGCCGCCCGAGGCGCACGGGCCTCGGACGGCCAGGGGTGGAAGGGCTCCACCCCGAGGTGGCTTCGTACACCTCTTGAACGTTGGGGCCCGGCCGCTCAGTGAGAACGGGGTCTACCCGGGCAGACAGCCTGTCGGCCCCGCGGCCTGGACAGGCAGAGTGGGGAAAAGCCTAGGCTACCGGGCGGGATCGACCGGATAGCCGCCGTGGGGGAACACAAGTTGGACGCCTCGCGCCGTCGCGGACCACCGTCCTCCGTCTCTCTCCCTCTCTCGGGAAGGGGGGCCGCCCGAGGCGCACGGGCCTCGGACGGCCAGGGGTGGAAGGGCTCCACCCCGAGGTGGCTTCGTACACCTCTTGAACGTTGGGGCCCGGCCGCTCAGTGAGAACGGGGTCTACCCGGGCAGACAGCCTGTCGGCCCCGCGGCCAGGACAGGCAGAGTGGGGAAAAGCCTAGGCCACCGGGCGGGATCGACCGGGTAGCCGCCGTGGGGAACACAACTTGGACGTCTCGCGCCGTCGCGGACCACCGTCCTCCGTCTCTCTCTCCCTCTCTCGGAAGGGAGGCCGCCCGAGGCGCACGGGCCTCGAACGGCCAGGGGTGGAAGGGATCCACCCCCCGCGGGAAGGGGACGCGCGGCGGCACCCGGACGCGGGAGCGTTGACCCGGGGGTCTTTACTCCGCCGAGGCGTAGCCCGGAGAAGGAGCGAGACCGGCCGGCGGGGGTGGAACACCCCCTCATGCCTCGCTCCTTCTGGGGATAAAGCGCGTCGTCCGCAGGCCGCCGTCCCCTATCCCCGCCCTGGACCGCCCGCATCGGCCGGAGCCCGAGGGGACAGGCGGGGGTCCTTCGCTTTCGGGAAAACCGTCACCAAACGTGGGGCCCGTGCCCCGCTCTCGGCCGCCCTGAGGCGGGAGAGCCCGGATCGTTCTCTCTCTCGGCGTCGGCCCCACCGACGCCGTCGCACGGTGGCCTGGGAAAGGGCTGCACCCCCTGCGCCACGCTTCTCCCCCGGAGTACTCCCCCCGCAGGGGGCTCCGCGGGGTGTCCCGACGCGCAGAGTCGCTCGCCTTCTTCCGCGGGGGACGGGAGGGACGCCCACGCGCGTCCCTTCCCCATCCTCGAGAGCCGTACGCGCCGAGGGTGAACCCGCTCGCCGGGGCGCCGGGGAGCAGGGCCCTTGTGGTCCTTCCCCGGACATGGGCGCGGCGAGGGTCCCCCGGCCGCGACGGCTCTCCCGTTGACCCACTCTCTCGCCTTGGGTGGTGGTGATGGAGGCGGCTGCCTACGCCTCAGCCCGGCATCTCGGAGGGGGGTCGCCCGGGCAGCCAGCCAGCCAGCCTGTTGGCCCCGCGGCCTGCACAGGCGGAGTGGGGACACTTGCGCTCTATGACTCTGCTCCCAGGGAGGTGGCAGAGGGGCGGCCGCGGTGCTTTGACTTTGAGCGGTCCCCACTCCAGCACTCTGAGAAATAGTCACTTTGTCAAAGACCGCACACCGCTCGTTCCCTTATATGCAAAAAAGGTGTTCGTCCTGACGTTTTGCGAGCCCTTATTTTACCGTCGTCGGCGCTATCAGGGGAAACAGGCCCGCTCCTTCCGCCTTCATGGAACCGTAGCTCGGCCCCGAGGGCCCAGGATTACCCTCATACCGGTTCTCACGACATGCGTCGACACTCGGCTCGGCCCCGGCAGCCGCAGCTCCCGCCGGCCCGGCCAGCCGGGTCCGCACCCCTGGCCGGCGCCTGGAGCGTCTGGACTTTGTCGTTTTCTCTCCGAGACTCGTCTCTGCCAACTGCCGTGGACTTCGGCGGGGGCTGCCGCGGGCTGTGCCCGGCCTCTTGGGGGTCCCGCCTGCCCGCGCAGGCAGCTAGGACAGGGTTATCAGCGCTCTCAGGGGGGCCTCCGCAGACCCCCCCACAGGTGGCTCCGTACACCTCTTGAACGTGGCGCCCGGCCGCTCGGAGAGCGGGGTCTTCCCAGGCAAGCCGCCTGTGGGCCCCGCGGCCTGGACAGGCGGAGCGGAGACAAGCCCAGGCTACCGGCAGGATCGACCGGCTGGCAGTCGTGGTGGAACAACGGGGACGCCTCGCGCCGCCGCGGGCCACCGTCCTCCGTCTCTCTCCCACTCTCGGAGGCAGGCCGCCCGAGGCCAACGGGCCTCGGACGGCGTGGGGTGGAAGGGCTCCACCCCAGGGGAAGAAAACACGCCCGCGCGCGTTTGCACAGTCTGCCCCGGCCCGGCATCTCGGAGGGGGGTCGCCCGGGCAGCCAGCCAGCCAGCCAGCCTGTTGGCCCCGCGGCCTGCACAGGCGGAGTGGGGACACTTGCGCTCTACGACTCTGCTCCCAGGGAGGTGGCAGAGGGGCGGCCGCAGTGCTTTGACTTTGAGCGGTCCGCACTCCCTTCTCAGCACTCTGAGAAATAGTCACTTGGTCAAAGACCGCACTCCGCTCGTTCCCTTATATGCAAAAAAGGTGTTCGTCCTGACGTTTTGCGAGGCCTTAATTTACCGCCGTCGGCGCTATCAGGGGGAACAGGCCCGCTCCTTCCGCCCTCCTGGAACCGTGCCTCGGCCCGGAGCGACCAGGATTACCCTCATACCGCTTCTCACGACATGCATCGATACTCGGCTCAGCCCCGGCAGCCGCAGCTCCCACCGGCCCAGCCAGCCGGGTCCGCCACCCTGGCCGGCCCGCCTGGAGCGTTTGGACTTTGTCATTTTTCTCAAAGACTCATCTCTGCCAACTGCCGTGGGATTCAGCAGGGGCTGCCACGGCTGTTCCCCGCCTCCTGGGGTTTCCTGCCCTGCAACACCGGAGGGTCAGGGGGGGTCTTGAGCAACTACTGGTAGGTGCACCTCGGGGGCCCTCTGCAGCCGCCCAGGCCACCCCCGCAGCCAGCACGCTGCTGCCAACAGCCCGCTTCCCCATGACCAGCCAGCCCCTCTGCATACATCTGCTGGGGGTGCTTTTTGGACTTCCCCCGTTTTGGCCTATGGGGAAAAGCCAGGGGGGAAACCTCCAGAGTCCTGCCGACCTCCTGGAACTCAAGCCCGGCCTGGAGCCACCGGTCTGTCCCCTTCCCGGTTCTCAGGGATTTTTTGGACTTGTGATTCTCGTGATTCGCCTCTTCAAACTTTGTTGGACTACAATGGGGGGCGACCGGCGGTCCGTGCCCAGCCTCCAGGGTGTCCTGCCCTGCAACACCAGAGGCTCGGGCAGGGTCTTGACCGACTACTGTTGGGCGCTCCTAGGGGGGCCCCTCCACACCCCCAGGCCCACCTCCAGGGCCTCCCTCCCGGCCCCTGGAGCAGCCAGCGCCCCCTCGCCGTCAACGCTCTCTCCCCGTTGGGACTTTGAAACTTTTCTGACCGTGCAAGCTTCGTCAAACGGCAAGGGGGGGCAGCCGGCGTTCTGTGCCCAGCCTCCTGGGGTCCTGCCGGGGCACATCGGAGGCTCAGCCAGGGTGTTGAGCCACCACTGGCAGGTGCACTCAGGGGGCCCTTCGCAGCCGCCCATGCACACCTCTGCAGCCAGCACACTGCTGCCAACAGCCCGCTCCCCGTCACCCGCCAGCCCCTCTGCATACATCTGCCGGGGGTGCTTTTTTGACTTCCCCCATTGTGGCTTATGAGGAAAAGCCAGGGGGAAAACCTCCAGAGTCAGGCCGACCTCCTGGAACTCCGGCCCGGCCTGGAGCTACTGGTTTGCCCCCTTCCCGGTTCTCAGGACATGCATCGACACTCGGCTCTTCCCCAGCCGCCGCAGCTCCCGCCGGCCCGGCCAGCCGGGTCCGCACCCCTGACCAGCGCCTGGAGCGTTTGGACTTTGTCGTTTTTTTCTCAAAGACTCATCTCTGCCAACGACTTCAGCAGGGGCTGCCACCTGCTGTTCCCCCGCCAATGGGTGTCCTGACCTGCAACACCGGAGGCTCAGGCGTGGTCTTGAGCAACTGCTGGTAGGTGCACCTCGGGGGCCCTCTGCAGCCAGCACACCGCTGCCAACAGCCGGCTCCCCGTCACCATCCAGCCCCTCTGCATACATCTGACGGGGGTGCTTTTTTGACTTCCCCCATTTTGGCCTATGGCGAAAAGCCAGGGGGAAAACCTCCAGAGTCAGGCCGACCTCCTGGAACTCCAGCTCGGCCTGGAGCTACTGGTTTGCCCCCTTCCCGGTTCTCAGGACATGCATCGACACTCGGCTCTTCCCCAGCCGCCGCAGCTCCCGTCGGCCCGGCCAGCCGGGTCCGCCACCCTGGCCGGCGCCTGGAGCATTTGGACTTTGCCATTTTTTTCTCAAAGACTCATCTCTGCCAACGACTTCAGCAGGGGCTGCCACCTGCTGTTCCCCCGCCAATGGGTGTCCTGACCTGCAACACCGGAGGCTCAGGCGTGGTCTTGAGCAACTGCTGGTAGGTGCACCTCGGGGGCCCTCTGCAGCCAGCACACCGCTGCCAACAGCCCGCTCCCCGTCACCATCCAGCCCCTCTGCATACATCTGACGGGGGTGCTTTTTTGACTTCCCCCATTTTGGCCTATGGCGAAAAGCCAGGGGGAAAACCTCCAGAGTCAGGCCGACCTCCTGGAACTCCAGCTCGGCCTTGAGCTACTGGTTTGCCCCCTTCCCGGTTCTCAGGAAATGCATCGATACTCGGCTCTTCCCCAGCCGCCGCAGCTCCCGTCGGCCCGGCCAGCCGGGTCCGCCACCCTGGCCGGCGCCTGGAGCATTTGGACTTTGTCGTTTTTTCTCAAAGACTCATCTCTGCCAGCTGCCAAGGACTTCAGTAGGGGCTGCCACCTGCTGTTCCCCGCCAATGGGTGTCCTGCCCTGCCACACCGGAGGCTCAGGCAGGGTCTTGAGCAACTGCTGGTTGGTGCTCTCAGGGGGCCCCTCCACACCCCCAGGCCCACCTCCAGGGCCTCCCTCCCGGCCCCTGGAGCAGCCAGCGCCCCCTCGCCGTCAACGCTCTCTCCCCGTTGGGACTTTGAAACTTTTCTGACCGCGCAAGCTTCGTCAAACGGCAAGGGGGGCAGCCGGCGTTCTGTGCCCGGCCTCCTGGGGTCCTGCCCGGGCACATCGGAGGCTCAGCCAGGGTGTTGAGCCACCACTGGCAGGTGCACTCAGGGGGCCCTCCGCAGACGCCCATGCACACCTCCGCAGCCAGCACACTGCTGCCAACAGCCCGCTCCCCGTCACCCGCCAGCCCCTCTGCATACATCTGCTGGGGGTGCTTTTTTGACTTCCCCCATTTTGGCTTATGAGGAAAAGCCAGGGGGAAAACCTCCAGAGTCAGGCCGACCTCCTGGAACTCCGGCCCGGCCTGGAGCTACTGGTTTGCCCCCTTCCCGGTTCTCAGGACATGCATCGACACTCGGCTCTTCCCCAGCCGCCGCAGCTCCCGCCGGCCCGTCCAGCCGGGTCCGCACCCCTGGCCGGCGCCTGGAGCGTTTGGACTTTGTCGTTTTTCCTCAAAGACTCATCTCTGCCAACTGCCCTGGGCTTCAGCAGTGGCTGCCGCGGGCTGTGCACGGCCTCCTGGGGGGTCCCGCCTGCCCTCGCAGGCAGCTAGGACAGGGTTCTCAGCAGGGGCTTGGATGCGGTGTCAGGGGGGCCTCCGCAGCCCCCCAAGGTGGCTTCCTACACCTCTCGAACGTTGGGGCCCGGCCGCTCGGAGAGCGGGGTCTGCCCGGGCAGCCAGCCAGCCTGTTGGCCCCGCGGCCTGCACAGGCGGAGTGGGGACCCTCGCGCTCGATGACTCTGCTCCCAGGGAGGTGGCAGAGGGGCGGCCGCGGTGCTTTGACTTTGAGCGGTCCCCACTCCTCAGCACATTGAGAAATAGTCACTTTGTCAAGGACCGCACACCGCTCGTTCCCTTATATGCAAAAAAGGTGTTCGTCCTGACGTTTTGCGAGGCCTTATTTTACCGCCGTCGGCGCTATCAGGGGAAACGGGCCCGCTCCTTCCGCCCTCCTGGAACCGTGCCTCGGCCCGGAGCGACCAGGATCACCCTCATACCGGTTCTCGTGACATACATCGACACTCGGCTCAGCCCCGGCAGCCGCAGCTCCCACCGGCCCAGCCAGCCGGGTCCGCCACCCTGGCCGGCACGCCTGGAGCGTTTGGACTTTGTCGTTTTTTCAAAGACTCATCTCTGCCAACGACTTCAGCAGGGGCTGCCACCTGCTGTTCCCCGCCAATGGGTGTCCTGACCTGCAACACCGGAGGCTCAGGCAGGGTCAAGAGCAACTGCTGGTAGGTGCACTCAGGGGGCCCTCTGCAGCCGCCCAGGGCCACCTCTGCAGCCAGCACACTGCTGCCAACAGCCCGCTCCCCGTCACCCCCCCCCAGGCCCCTCTGCATACATCTGCCGGGGGTGCTTTTTTGACTTCCCCCATTTTGGCCAATGGGAAAATGCCAAGGGGAAAACCTCCAGAGTCAGGCCGACCTCATGGAACTCAAGCCCGGCCTGGAGCCACCGGTCTGTCCCCTTCCCGGTTCTCAGGGATTTTTGGACTTGTGATTTCCGTGATTCGTCTCTTCAAACTTTGTTGGACTACAATGGGGGGCGACCGGCGGTCCGTGCCCGGCCTCCTGGGGTCCTGCCCGGGGACAGCGGAGGCTCAGCCAGGGTTTTGAGCCACCGCTGGCAGGTGCACTCACGGGGCCCTCCGCAGCCGCCCATGCACACCTCTTCAGCCAGCACACTGCTGCCAAACACCCGCTCCCCATCACCCCCCAGCCCCTCTGCATACATCTGCTGGGGGTGCTTTTTTGACTTCCCCCATTTTGGCCTATGGGGAAAAGCCAGGGGGAAAACCTCCAGAGTCAGGCCGACCTTCTGGAACTCGAGCTCGGCTTGGAGCCGCCGGTTTGCCCCCTTCCCGGTTCTCAGGACCTGCATTGACACTCGGCTCAGCCCCGGCAGCCGCAGCCCCCGCCGGCCCAGCCAGCAGGGTCCGCCCCCCTGGCCGGCGCCTGGAGCGTTTGGACTTTGTCATTTTCATGACTTGTCTCCTCAAACTTTGTTCGACTGCAAGGGGGGGTGTGCCGCGGTCCGTGCCCAGCCTCCAGGGGTTGCCCCCGGCCCCTGGAGCAGCCAGCACCCCCTCGCCCTCAACACTCCCCGTTGGGACTTTGAAACTTTTCTGACGGTGCAAGCTTCATCAAACGGCAAGGGGGCAGGCTGCGGTCTGTGCCCGGCCTCCTGGGGTCCTCCCTGGGGACATCGGAGGCTCAGCCAGGGTTTTGAGCCACTGCTGGCAGGTGCACTCAGAGGGCCCTCCGCAGCCGCCCATGCACACCTCTGCAGCCAGCACACCGCTGCCAACAGCCCGCTCCCCATCACCAGCCAGCCCCTCTGCATACATCTGCTGGGGGTGCTTTTTTGACTTCCCCCATTGTGGCCAATGGGAAAATGCCAAGGGGAAAACCTCCAGAGTCCTGCCGACCTCCTGGAACTCCAACCCGGCCTGGAGCCACCGGTTTGTCCCCTTCCCGGTTCTCAGGACCTGCATCGACACTCGGCTTAGCCCCGGCAGCTGCAGCCACCGCCGGCCCGGCCAGCCGTGTCCGCCCCCCTGGCCGGCACGCCTGGAGCGTTTGGACTTTGTCATTTTCATGACTTGTCTCCTCAAACTTTGTTCAACTGCAAGGGGGGCTGCCCCGGCTGTTCCCCGCCTCCTGGGTGTCCTTCCCTGCAACACCGGAGGCTCAGGCAGGGTCTTGACCCACGACTGTTGGGTGCTCCTAGGGGGCCCCTCCACACCCCCAGTCCCACCTCCAGGGGCTCCCCCCGGCCCCTGGAGCAGCCAGCACCCCCTCGCCGTCAACCCTCTCTCCCCGTTGGGACTTTGAAACTTTTTCCGACCGTGCAAGCTTCGTCAAACGGCAAAGGGGGCAAGCGGCGGTCTGTGCCCGGCCTCCTGGGGTCCTGCCCGGGGACATCGGAGGCTCAGCCAGGGTGTTGAGCCACTACTGGTAGGTGCACTCAGGGGGCCCTCCGCAGCCGCCCCGGGCCACCCCTGCAGCCAGCACACACCGCTGCCAACAGCCCGCTCTCCGTCACCAGCCAGCCCCGTCCGCGCACATCTGCCGGGGGTGCTTTTTTTGAGACACACTGTCACTTTGTCAAAGACCGCACACCGCTCGTTCCCTTATACCCCGACAAGGTGTTCGTGCTGACGTTTTGCGAGGCCTTATTTTACCGCCGTCGGCGCTATCAGGGGAAACAGGCCCGCTCCTTCCGCCTTCGTGGAACCGGGGCTCGGCCCGGAGCGACCAGGATTACCCTCATACCGGTTCTCACGACATGCATTGACACTCGGCTCAGCCCCGGCAGCCGCAGCTCCCGCCGGCCCAGCCAGCCGGGTCCGCCGCCCTGGCCGGCACGCCTGGAGCGTTTGGACTTTGTCGTTTTTTCTCCAAGACTCATCTCTGCCAACGACTATAGCATGGGCTGCCACCTGCTGTTCCCCGCCAATGGGTGTCCTGACCTGCAACACCGGAGGCTCAGGCGGGGTCTTGAGCAACGGCTGATAGGTGCACTCAGGGGGCCCTCTGCAGCCGCCCAGGGCCACCCCTGCAGCCACCACACAGCTGCCAACAGCCCGCTCTCCGTCACCCCCCAGCCCCTCTGCATACATCTGCTGGGGGTGCTTTTTTGACTTCCCCCATTTTGGCCAATGGGAAAATGCCAGGGGGAAAGCCTCCAGAGTCATGCCGACCTCGTGGAACTCCAACCCGGCCTGGAGCTACTGGTTTGTCCCCTTCCCGGTTCTCAGGACCTGCATCGACACTCGGCTCAGCCCCGGCAGCCGCGGCCCCCGCCGGCCCGGCCAGCCGGTTCCGCCACCCTGCCCGGCGCCTGGAGCGTTTGGACTTTGTCATTTTTTCCCCCAAGACTCGCCTCTGCCAACTGCCAAGGACTTCAGCAGGGGCTGCCACGGCTGTTCCCCGCCTCCTGGGGTTCATGCCCGGGCACACCGGAGGCTCAGGCAGGGTCTTGAGCAACTACTGTTGGGTGCTCTCAGGGGGGCCCCTCCACACCCCCAGGCCGACCTCCAGGGGCTGCCCCCGGCCCCTGGAGCAGCCAGCACCCCCTCGCCGTCAACACTCTCTCCCCGTTGGGACTTTGAAACTTTTCTGACCGTGCAAGCTTCATTGGACGGCAAGGGGGTGACCTGCGGGCTCTACCCGGCCTCCTGGGGTCCTGCCCGGGGACATCGGAGGCTCAGCCTGGGTCTTGAGCTATTGCTGGTAGGTGCACTCAGGGGGCCCTCTTCAGCCGCCCAGGGCCACCCCTGCAGCCACCAGACAGCTGCCAACAGCCCGCTCTCTGTCACCCCCCAGCCCCTCTGCATACATCTGCTGGGGGTGCTTTTTTGGCTCCCCCCGTTTTGGCCTATGGGGAAAAGCCAGGGGGAAAACCTCCAGAGTCAGGCCGATCCCCTGGAACTCCAACCCGGCCTGGAGCCACCGGTTTGTCCCCTTCCCGGTTCTCAGGACATGCATTGACACTCGGCTCAGCCCCGGCAGCCGCAGCCCCCGCCGGCCCGGCCACCCGGGTCCGCCACCCTGCCCGGCGCCTGGAGCGTTTGGACTTTGTCGTTTTTTCTCCAAGACTCGCCTCTGGCACATGCCATGGACCTCAGCGGGGGCTGCTCCCCGCCTCCCGGGTGTCCTGCCCGGGCACATCGGAGGCTCAGCCAGGGTCTTGGGCCCCTACTGGTAGGTGCACTTTGGGGGCCCTCCGCAGCCGCCCAGGCCCACCCCTGCAGCCGCCACACAGCTGCCAACAGCCCGCTCTCCATCACCCCCCAGCCCATTGCACACATCTGCCGGGGGTGCTTTTTTGACTTCCCCCATTTTGGCCTAAGGGGAAAGGCCGGGGGGAAAACCTCCAGAGTCAGGCCGACCTCCTGGAACTCCGGCCCAGCCTGGAGCTACTGGTTTGTCCCCTTCCCGGTTCTCAGGACCTTCATCGACACTCGGCTCTTCCCCAGCCGCCGCAGCTCCCGTCGGCCCGGCCAGCCGGGTCCGCCCCCCTGGCCGACACGCCTGGAGCGTTTGGACTTTGTCATTTTCATGACTTGTCTCCTCAAACTTTGTCCGACTGCAAGGGGGGCTGCCACGGCTGTTCCCCGCCTCCTGGGTGTCCTTCCCTGCAACACCAGAGGCTCAGGCAGGGTCTTGAGCAACTTCTGTTGGGTGCTATCAGGGGGCCCCTCCACACCCCCAGGCCCACCTCCAGGCGCTCCCCCCGGGCCCTGGAGCAGCCAGCACCCCCTCGCCGTCAACACTCTCTCCCCGTTGGGACTTTGAAACTTTTCCCGACCGTGCAAGCTTCGTCAAACGGCAAGGGGGCAACCGGTGTTCTGTGCCCGGCCTCCTGGGGTCCTGCCCGGGCACATCGGAGGCTCAGCTTGGGTTTTCAGCCACCACGGGCAGGTGCACACAGGGGGCCCTCCGCAGCCGCCCATGCACACCTCTGCAGTCAGCACACTGCTGCCAACAGCCAGCTCCCCATCACCCGCCAGCCCTTCTGCATACATCTGCTGGGGGTGCTTTTTTGACTTCCCCCATTTTGGCCAATGGGAATATGCCAGGGGGAAAACCTCCAGAGTCAGGCCGACCTCCTGGAACTGCCGCCCGGCCTGGAGCCTCCGGTTTGCCCCCTTCCCGGTTCTCAGGACCTGCATTGACACTCGGATCTTCCCCGGCAGCCGCAGCCCCCGCCGGCCAAGCCAGCCGTGTCCGCCCCCCTGGCCGGCACGCCTGGAGCGTTTGGACTTTGTCATTTTCATGACTTGTCTCCTCAAACTTTGTTCAACTGCAAGGGGGGCTGCCACGGCTGTTCCCCGCCCCCTGGGTGTCCTTCCCTGCAACACCGGAGGCCCAGGCAGGGTCTTGAGCAACTTCTGTTGGGTGCTCTCAGGGGGCCCCTCCACACCCCCAGGCCCACCTCCAGGGGCTCCAGCCCGGCCCCACTGGCAGCCAGCACCCCCTCGCCGTCAACCCTCTCTCCCCGTTGGGACTTTGAAACTTTTTCCGACCGTGCAAGCTTCGTCAAACGGCAAGGGGGCAAGCGGCGGTCTGTGCCCGGCCTCCTGGGCGTCCTGCCCGGGGACATCGGAGGCTCAGGCTGGGTCTTGAGCCACCACTGGTAGGTGCGCTTTGGGGGCCCTCCGCAGCCGCCCCGGGCCACCCCTGCAGCCAGCGCACTGCTGCCAACAGCCCGCTCTCCGTCACCAGCCAGCCCCGTCTGCACGCATCTGCCGGGGGTGCTTTTTTTGGAGAAATACTGTCACTTTGTCAAAGACCGCACACCGCTCGTTCCCTTATACCCCGACAAGGTGTTCGCGCTGACGTTTTGCGAGGCCTTATTTTACCGCCGTCGGCGCTATCAGGGGAAACAGGCCCGCTCCTTCCGCCTTCGTGGAACCGTGGCTCGGCCCGGAGCGACCAGGATTACCCTCATACCGGTTCTCACGACATGCATCGACACTCGGCTCAGCCCCTGCATCCGCAGCTCCCGCCGGCCCGGCCAGCCGGGTCTGCCCCCCCTGGCCGGCGCCTGGAGCGTTTGGACTTTGTCGTTTTTTTCTCCAAGACTCGCCTCTGCCAACTGCCAAGGACTTCAGCAGGGGCTGCCACGGCTGTTCCCCGCCTCCTGGGGTTCATGCCCGGGCACATCGGAGGCTCAGGCAGGGTCTTGAGCAACTACTGTTGGGTGCTCTCAGGGGGGCCCCTCCACACCCCCAGGCCGACCTCCAGGGGCTGCCCCCGGACCCTGGAGCAGCCTGCACCCCCCTCGCCGTCAACACTCTCCCCCCGTTGGGACTTTGAAACTTTTTCTGACCGTGCGAGCTTCGTCAAACGGCAAGGGGGCAAGCGGCGGGCTCTGCCCGGCCTCCTGGGGTCCTGCCCGGGGACATCGGAGGCTCAGCCAGGGTGTTGAGCCACTGCTGGCAGGTGCACTCAGGGGGCCCTCCGCAGCCGCCCATGCACACCTCTGCAGCCAGCACACTGCTGCCAACAGCCCGCTCTCCATCACCCGCCAGCCCCTCTGCATACATCTGCTGGAGGTGCTTTTTTGGCTTCCCCCATTTTGGCCAATGGGAAAATGCCAGGGGGGAAACCTCCAGAGTCAGGCCGACCTCCTGGAACTCCAACCCGGCCTGGAGCCACCGGTTTGTCCCCTTCCCGGTTCTCAGGACCTGCATTGACCCTCGGCTCTCCCCCGGCCGCCGCAGCTCCCGCCGGCCCGGCCAGCCGGGTCCGCCGCCCTGGACGGCACGCATGGAGCGTTTGGACTTTGTCATTTTCCTCACCAACACTCGCCTCTGCCAACTGCCAAGGACTTCAGCAGGGGCTGCCACGGCTGTTCCCCGCCTCCTGGGGTTCATGCCCGGGCACACCGGAGGCTCAGGCGGGGTCTTGAGCAACTGCTGTTGGGTGCTCTCAGGGGGCCCCTCCACACCCCCAGGCCGACCTCCAGGGGCTGCCCCCGGCCCCTGGGGCAGCCAGCACCCCCTCGCCGTCAACCCTCTCTCCCCGTTGGGACTTTGAAACTTTTCTGACCGTGCGAGCTTCATCGGACGGGAAGGGGGCGACCTGCGGGCTCTGCCCGGCCTCCCGGGGTCCCTGCCCGGGCCCCGTGGGAGGTACAGGCAGGGTTTCTCACCGACTACCCGTAGGCACTCTCAGGGGGCCCTCCGCGCCCTCAGGCCGCCCTCCCCGGGCTTCCCCCGGGTCCGCGGAGCAGCCCGCCACCCCTCGCCGCACCGTGTCTCGCCCCCGTTGGGACTTTGAAACTTGGCTCGCCGTGCAAACCTCTCCGGGGGACAGAGGGAGAGACCTGCGGGCCGTGCCCGGCCTCCCGGGACACCCTCCCCGCAGCGCAGGCGGCTCGGACGGGGTTTTCAGCGAGTGCTGGGGGGGGTGTCTTCGGGGGCCCCCCGCGGGCCCCCCGGGGCACCTGCGCGGGGTGGCCCCTGCTGCCAGGCACCCACTCCCTATCGACCATCCAGCCCCCCTACATACATCTGGCGGGGGTGCTTTTTTGAGTTCCCCCATTTTGGCAACTTGGCACCTCCTATGGGGAAACCGGCAGAATCATGCCGACCTCCTGGAACTCCGGCTCGGCCTGGAGCCGCCGGTTTGTCCCCTTCCCGGTTCTCAGGCATTTTCGGACTTTGTCATTTTTTCAGCACTCTGTCAATGCGGCCAGCGGGAGCTGCCGCGGTCTGTGCCCAGGCACCAGGCTCTCCAAACGGACGCCGGCGGAGGGTCAGGGGGTGTCTCGGCCAGATACTGTAAAACACTCAGGGGGTGCCCAGGCACCAGGCACTCCAAACGGACACCGTCGGAGGGTCAGGGGGTGTCTCGGCCAGATACTGAAAAACACTCAGGGGCGCACGGGGGCTGCACAGGGCCACCCCAGGCGGCTCCCCCGGGCACCCGGGCGGCCATATTGGCGGCTGGGACCCCCTATTCAGCAAACGCCAGGGGGCGCTCAGGGGCGCACGGGGGCTGCTCCACTCGCCCCAGGCCGGCCTCCCTGAGGCGGGCACATTAGCGGCTGAGACCCCCTCTCCACCAAAGACCGGGGGGCGCTCAGGGACACACGGGGGCTGCTCTACTCGCCCCAGGCGGGCACATTAGCGGCCGAGACCCCCTCTCCACCAGAGACCGGGGGGCGCTCAGGGACACACGGGGGCTGCTCCACTCGCCCCAGGCCGGCCCCCACTGGTACCCGGGCGGCCATATTGGCGGCTGAGACCCCCTCTTCAGCAAACGTCAGGGGACACTCAGGGACACACGGGGGCTGCTCCACTCGCCCCAGGCCGGCCTCCCTGAGGCGGGCACATTAGCGGCTGAGACCCCCTCTCCACCAGAGACCGGGGGACGCTCGGGGACACACGGGGGCTGCTCCACTCGCCCCAGGCCGGCCTCCCTGAGGCGGGCACATTAGCGGCTGAGACCCCCTCTCCACCAAAGACCGGGGGGCGCTCAGGGACACACGGGGGCTGCTCCACTCGCCCCAGGCCGGCCTCCCTGAGGCGGGCACATTAGCGGCTGAGACCCCCTCTCCACCAAAGACCGGGGGACGCTCAGGGACACACGGGGGCTGCTCCACTCGCCCCAGGCCGGCCCCCACTGGTACCCGGGCGGCCCTATTGGCGGCTGAGACCCCCTCTTCAGCAAACGCCAGGGGACGCTCAGGGACACACGGGGGCTGCTCCACTCGCCCCAGGCCGGCCTCCCTAGGTACCCGGGCGGGCACATTAGCGGCTGAGACCCCCTCTTCAGCAAACGCCAGGGGACGCTCAGGGACACACGGGGGCTGCTCCACTCGCCCCAGGCCGGCCTCCCTAGGTACCCGGGCGGGCACATTAGCGGCTGAGACCCCCTCTCGACCAAAGACCGGGGGACGCTCAGGGACACACGGGGGCCGCTCCACTCACCCCCAGGCCGACCTCCAGGGCCTCCCTCCCGGCCCCTGGAGCAGCCAGCGCCCCCTCGCCCTCAACACTCTCTCCCCCGTTGGGACTTTGAAACTTTTTCTGACCGTGCAAGCTTCATCGGACGGCAAAGGGGGCAAGCTGCGGTCCGTGCCCGGCCTGCTGGGGTCCTGCCCGGGGACATCGGAGGCTCAGCCAGGGTCTTGAGCTACTGCTGGTAGGTGCGCTTTGGGGGCCCTCCGCAGCCGCCCCGGGCCACCCCTGCAGCCAGCACACTGCTGCCAACAGCCCGCCGCTCTCCCACACCAGCCAGCCCCGTCTGCACACATCTGCCGGGGGTGCTTTTTTGAGAAACACTGTCACTTTGTCAAAGACCGCACACCGCTCGTTCCCTTATACCCCGACAAGGTGTTCGTGCTGACGTTTTGCGAGGCCTTATTTTACCGTCGTCGGCGCTATCAGGGGAAACGGGCCCGCTCCTTCCGCCCTCCTGGAACCCTGGCTCGGCCCGGAGCGACCAGGATTACCCTCATACCGGTTCTCACCACCTGCATCGACACGCGGCTCTGCCCCGGCCGCCGCAGCTCTCGCCGGCCCGGCCGGGTCCGCACCCCTGGCCGGCACGCCTGGAGCGTTTGGACTTTGTCGTTTTTTTCTCCAAGAGTCGCCTCTGGCACATGCCATGGACTTCAGCAGGGGCTGCTCCCCGCCCCCTGGGTGTCCTGCCCGGGCACATCGGAGGCTCAGCCTGGGTCTTCAGCCCCTACTGGTAGGTGCGCTTTGGGGGCCCTCCGCAGCCGCCCGGGGCCCACCCCTGCAGCCAGCACACGGCTGCCAGCAGCCACCACACAGCTGCCAAACAGCCCGCTCTCCGTCACCCCCCAGCCCAACTCTGCATACATCTGGCGGGGGTGCTTTTTTGACTTCCCCCCTTTTGGCCTATGGGGAAAAGCCAGGGGGAAAACCTCCAGAGTCAGGCCGACCTCCTGGAACTCCAACCCGGTCTGGAGCCACCGGTCTGTCCCCTTCACGGTTCTCAGGACCTGCATCGACCCTCGGCTCAGCCCCGGCCGCCGCAGCTCCCGCCGGCCCGGCCACCCGGGTCCGCACCCCTGGCCGGCACGCCTGGAGCGTTTGGACTTTGTCGTTTTTTCTCCAAGACCCATCTCTGCCAACTGCCGTGGGCTTCAGCGGGGGCTGCTCCCCGCCTCCTGGGTGTCCTGCCCGGGCACATCGGAGGCTCAGCCTGGGTCTCGAGCCCCCTACTGGTAGGTGCACTACGGGGGCCCTCCGCAGCCGCCCAGGCCCACCCCTGCAGCCAGCACACGGCTGCCAGCAGCCACCACACAGCTGCCAACAGCCCACTATCCATCACCCACCAGCCCCTCTGCATACATCTGCTGGGGGTGCTTTTTTGACTTCCCCCCTTTTGGCCTATGGGGAAAAGCCAGGGGGAAAACCTCCAGAGTCAGGCCGACCTCATGGAACTCCAACCCGGCCTGGAGCCACCGGTTTGTCCCCTTCCCGGTTCTCAGGACATGCACTGACACTCGGCTAAGCCCCGGCCGCCGCAGCCCCCGCCGGCCCGGCCAGCCCGGTCCGCACACCCCTGGCCAGCGCCTGGAGCGTTTGGACTTTGTCGTTTTTTCTCAAAGACCCGTCTCTGCCAACTGCCGTGGGCTTCAGCGGGGGCTGCTCCCCGCCTCCTGGGTGTCCTGCCCGGGCACATCGGAGGGTCAGCCTGGGTCTTGAGCTACTGCTGGTAGGTGCGCTTTGGGGGCCCTCGGCAGCCGCCCAGGCCCACCCCTGCAGCCAGCACACGGCTGCCAGCAGCCACCACACAGCTGCCAACAGCCCGCTCTCCGTCACCCTCCAGCCCCTTCTGCATACATCTGCCGGGGGTGCTTTTTTGACTTCCCCCCTTTTGGCCTATGGGGAAAAGCTAAGGGGAAAACCTCCAGAGTCAGGCCGACCTCCTGGAACTCCAACCCGGCCTGGAGCCACCGGTTTGTCCCCTTCCCGGTTCTCAGGACATGCACTGACACTCGGCTAAGCCCCGGCCGCCGCAGCCCCCGCCGGCCCGGCCAGCCCGGTCCGCGCCCCTGGCCAGCGCCTGGAGCGTTTGGACTTTGTCATTTTTTCTCAAAGACCCATCTCTGCCAACTGCCATGGACCTCAGCGGGGGCAGCTCCCCGCCTCCTGGGTGTCCTGCCCGGGCACATCGGAGGGTCAGGCAATGTCTTCAGCCACCGCGGGCAGGTGCACTCAGGGGGCCCTCCGCAGCCGCCCAGGCCCACCCCTGCAGCCAGCACACGGCTGCCAGCAGCCACCACACAGCTGCCAACAGCCCGCTCTCCGTCACCCCCCAGCCCCTCCTGCATACATCTGCCGGGGGTGCTTTTTTGACTTCCCCCCTTTTGGCCTATGGGGAAATGCTAAGGGGAAAACCTCCAGAGTCAGGCCGACCTCATGGAACTCCAACCCGGCCTGGAGCCACCGGTTTGTCCCCTTCCCGGTTCTCAGGACATGCATCGACACTCGGCTCAGCCCCGGCAGCCGCAGCTCCCGCCGGCCCGGCCAGCCCGGGTCCGCACCCCTGGCCGGCACGCCTGGAGCGTTTGGACTTTGTCATTTTTTTCAAAGACTCATCTCTGCCAACTGCCGTGGGCTTCAGCGGGGGCTGCTGCCCGCCTCCTGGGTGTCCAGCCCGGGCACATCGGAGGCTCAGCCTGGGTCTCGAGCCCCTACTGGTAGGTGCACTCTGAAGGGGCCCTCCGCAGCCGCCCAGGCCCACCCCTGCAGCCAGCACACGGCTGTCAGCAGCCACCACACAGCTGCCAACAGCCCACTATCCATCACCCACCAGCCCCTCTGCATACATCTGCTGGGGGTGCTTTTTTGACTTCCCCCCTTTTGGCCTATGGGGAAAAGCTAAGGGGAAAACCTCCAGAGTCAGGCCGACCTCCTGGAACTCCAACCCGGCCTGGAGCCACCGGTTTGTCCCCTTCCCGGTTCTCAGGACATGCACTGACACTCGGCTAAGCCCCGGCCGCCGCAGCCCCCGCCGGCCCGGCCAGCCCGGTCCGCGCCCCTGGCCAGCGCCTGGAGCGTTTGGACTTTGTCATTTTTTCTCAAAGACCCATCTCTGCCAACTGCCATGGACCTCAGCGGGGGCAGCTCCCCGCCTCCTGGGTGTCCTGCCCGGGCACATCGGAGGGTCAGGCAATGTCTTCAGCCACCGCGGGCAGGTGCACTCAGGGGGCCCTCCGCAGCCGCCCAGGCCCACCCCTGCAGCCAGCACACGGCTGCCAGCAGCCACCACACAGCTGCCAACAGCCCGCTCTCCGTCACCCCCCAGCCCCTCCTGCATACATCTGCTGGGGGTGCTTTTTTGACTTCCCCCCTTTTGGCCTATGGGGAAATGCTAAGGGGAAAACCTCCAGAGTCAGGCCGACCTCCTGGAACTCCAACCCGGCCTGGAGCCACCGGTTTGTCCCCTTCCCGGTTCTCACGACATGCATCGACACTCGGCTCAGCCCCGGCAGCCGCAGCTCCCGCCGGCCCGGCCAGCCCGGTCCGCACCCCTGGCCAGCGCCTGGAGCGTTTGGACTTTGTCATTTTTTCAAAGACTCATCTCTGCCAACTGCCGTGGGCTTCAGCGGGGGCTGCTCCCCGCCTCCTGGGTGTCCTGCCCGGGCACATCGGAGGCTCAGGCAATGTCTTGAGCCACCGCTGGTAGCTGCACTCAGGGGGCCCTCCGCAGCCGCCCAGGCCCACCCCTGCAGCCACCACACAGCTGCCAACAGCCCGCTCCCCGTCAACCCCCAGCCCCTCCGCATACATCTGCTGGGGGTGCTTTTTTGACTTCCCCCGTTTAGGCCTATGGGGAAAAGCCAAGGGGAAAACCTCCAGAGCCAGGCCGACCTCCTGGAACTCCCACCCGGCCTGGAGCCACCGGTTTGTCCCCTTCCCGGTTCTCAGGACATGCACTAATACTCGGCTCAGCCCCAGCAGCCGCAGCTCCCGCCGGCCCGGCCAGCCCGGTCCGCCACCCTGCCCGGCGCCTGGAGCGTTTGGACTTTGTCGTTTTTTCTCCAAGACTCGCCTCTGGCACATGCCGTGGACTTCAGCGGGGGCTGCTCCCCGCCTCCTGGGTGTCCTGCCCGGGCACATCGGAGGCTCAGCCTGGGTCATCAGCCCCTACTGCTAGGTGCACTCAGGGGGCCCTCGGCAGCCGCCCAGGCCCACCCCAGCAGCCAGCACACGGCTGCCAGCAGCCACCACACAGCTGCCAACAGCCCGCTCTCCGTCACCCTCCAGCCCAACTCTGCATACATCTGCCGGGGGTGCTTTTTTGACTTCCCCCCTTTTGGCCTATGGGGAAAAGCTAAGGGGAAAACCTCCAGAGTCAGGCCGACCTCCTGGAACTCCAGCCCGGCCTCGAGCCACCGGTTTGTCCCCTTCCCGGTTCTCAGGACATGCATAGGCACTCGGCTCAGCCCCGGCAGCCGCAGCTCCCGCCGGCCCCGGCCAGCCCGGTCCGCACCCCTGGCCAGCGCCTGGAGCGTTTGGACTTTGTCATTTTTTTCTCAAAGACCCATCTCTGCCAACTGCCGTGGGCTTCAGCGGGGGCTGCTGCCCGCCTCCTGGGTGTCCAGCCCGGGCACATCGGAGGCTCAGCCTGGGTCTTGAGCCCCTACTGGTAGGTGCACTCTGAAGGGGCCCTCCGCAGACGCCCAGGCCCACCCCTGCAGCCAGCACACGGCTGCCAGCAGCCACCACACAGCTGCCAACAGCCCGCTCTCCGTCACCCCCCAGCCCAACTCTGCATACATCTGCTGGGGGTGCTTTTTTGACTTCCCCCCTT
>NW_027101997.1:0-12500 GCF_035609145.1 Eleutherodactylus coqui | reverse complement strand
GACAGGGGCGCGGCGAGGGTCCCCTGGCCGCGTCGGCTCTCACGTCGACCCACTCTCTCGCGTGGGAAGGCCTCCGCCCGGCGTCTCGGAGGGGGGTCGCCCGGGCGGGCAAGCCGGCCAGCCTGCTGGCCCCGCGGCCTGCGCAGGCGGAGTGCGGGGGGGACTCTTGCTCTCGGTGGCTCTGCCCCAGGAGGGTGCGGGGTGGCGGCAGAGGGGAGGCCGCCGCGGGTGCTTCGAGTTTGAGAAATGCTCACTTGGTCAGAGACCGCACACCGCTCGTTCCCTTATATGCAAAAAAGGTGTTCGTCCTGACGTTTTGCGAGGCCTTATTTTACCGTCGTCGGCGCTATCAGGGGAAACACGCCCGCTCCTTCCGTCTCCCTGGAACCGCGCCTCGGCCCGGAGCGACCAGGATCACCCTCATACCGGTTCTCACGACATGCATCGACACTCGGTGCAACTCCAGCAGCCGCAGCTCCCACCGGCCCGGCCAGCCGGGTACGCCCCCCTGGCCGGCGCCTGGAGCGTTTGCACTTTGTCGTTTTTTTTCTCCAAGACTCCTCTCTGCCAACTGCTGTGGACTTCAGCGGCGGCTGCCGCGGGCTGTGCGCGGCCTCCTGGGGGTCCCGCCTGCCCGCGCAGGCAGCTAGGACAGGGTTATCAGCAAAGCCTGTGAGGCGCTCTCAGGGGGGGGCCTCCGCAGCCCCCCAAGGTGGCTTCGTACACCTCTTGAATGTTGGGGCCCGGCCGCTCGGAGAGCGGGGTCTACCCGGGCAGACAGCCTGTCGGCCCCGCGGCCTGGGCAGGCGGAGCGGGTACTCTTGCGCTCGGGGGCTCTGCTCGGCCCGGAGAGTTGGGTGCGGGGCGCCGTCGCCTCGCTGGAACCAGGGGCGTTGTGACGTTCGCACGCGCCTAGCCGCCGCCAGGACAGGCCGGAAAGGTTGAGCTGCATACGGATCTAAGCCGTTGCCCAAACTAACTCTGGCCCGTGTGACACAGCCGCGCGCGCGCTTTCCTACGACACTCGACCGCCGGGCTCCCTCGGCCTGGGAGGCACTCTCGGGGCAGGGGGCCACCGCAGCCCCCTTAAGGTGGCTTCGTACACCTCTTGAACGTTGGGTCCCGGCCGCTCGGAGAGCGGGGTCTACCCGGGCAGACAGCCTGTCGGCCCCGCGGCCTGGACAGGCGGAGCGGGGACTCTTGCGCTCGGGGGCTCTGCTCCAAGGAGCGAGAGCGGCCGCTCTGCACGGCCCGGAGAGCGGGGTGCGGGGCGCCGTCGCCTCGCTGGAACCAGGGGCGTCGTGACGTTCGCGCGCGCCTAGCCGCCGCCAGAACAGGCCGGAAAGGTTGAGCTGCATACGGATCTAAGCCGTTGCCCAAACTAACTCTGGCCCGTGTGACACAGCCGCGCGCGCGCTTTCCTACGACACTCGACCGCCGGGCTCCCTCGGCCTGGGAGGCACTCTCGGGGCAGGGGGCCACCGCAGCCCCCTTTAGGTGGCTTCGTACACCTCTTGAACGTGGCGCCCGGCCGCTCGGAGAGCGGGGTCTACCCGGGCAGACAGCCTGTCGGCCCCGCGGCCTGGGCAGGCGGAGCGGGTACTCTTGCGCTCGGGGGCTCTGCTCGGCCCGGAGAGTTGGGTGCGGGGCGCCGTCGCCTCGCTGGAACCAGGGGCGTCGTGACGTTCGCGCGCGCCTAGCCGCCGCCAGAACAGGCCGGAAAGGTTGAGCTGCATACGGATCTAAGCCGTTGCCCAAACTAACTCTGGCCCGTGTGACCGACACAGCCGCGCACGCGCTTTCCTACGACACTCGACCGCCAGGCTCCCCTCGGCCTGGGAGGCACTCTCGGGGCAGGGGGGCACCGCAGCCCCCCCAAAGGTGGCTTCGTACACCTCTTGAACGTTGGGGCCCGGCCGCTCGGAGAGCGGGGTCTACCCGGGCAGACAGCCTGTCGGCCCCGCGGCCTGGACAGGCGGAGTGGGGACAAGCCAAGGCTACCGGCGGGCCTCGGACGGCCAGGGGTGGAAGGGCTCCACCTCAAGGTGGCTTCGTACACCTCTTGAACGTTGGGGCCCGGCCGCTCGGAGAGCGGGGTCTACCCGGGCAGACAGCCTGCTGGCCCCGCGGCCTGGACAGGCGGAGCGGGGAACCTTGCGCTCGGGGGCTCTGCTCGGCCCAGAGAGTGGGGTGCGGGGCGCCGTCGCCTCGCTGGAACCAGGGGCGTCGTGCCATTCGCGCGCGCGCGCCTAGCCGCCGCCAGAACAGGCCGGAAAGGATGAGCTTCATACGGATCTAAGCCGTTGCCCAAACTACCTCTGGCCCCTGTGACCGACACAGCCGTGGCACGCGCTTTCCTACGACACTCGACCGCCGGGCTCCCTCGGCCTGGGAGGCACTCTCGGGGCGGGGGGCACCGCAGCCCCCCCAAAGGTGGCTTCGTACACCTCTTGAACGTGGCGCCCGGCCGCTCGGAGAGCGGGGTCTACCCGGGCAGACAGCCTGTCGGCCCCGCGGCCTGGACAGGCGGAGCGGGGAAAAGCCTAGGCTACCGGCGGGCGGGATCGACCGGGAAGCCGCCG
This sequence comes from Eleutherodactylus coqui, assembly GCF_035609145.1. Classification (NCBI taxonomy): domain Eukaryota; kingdom Metazoa; phylum Chordata; class Amphibia; order Anura; family Eleutherodactylidae; genus Eleutherodactylus; species Eleutherodactylus coqui. Next base: position 9,918 of record NW_027101997.1, on the reverse strand, counting down.
TGGGGGAACACAAGTTGGACGCCTCGCGCCGTCGCGGACCACCGTCCTCCGTCTCTCGGGAAGGGGGGGCCGCCCGAGGCGCACGGGCCTCGGACGGCCAGGGGTGGAAGGGCTCCACCCCGAGGTGGCTTCGTACACCTCTTGAACGTTGGGGCCCGGCCGCTCAGTGAGAACGGGGTCTACCCGGGCAGACAGCCTGTCGGCCCCGCGGCCTGGACAGGCAGAGTGGGGAAAAGCCTAGGCTACCGGGCGGGATCGACCGGGTAGCCGCCGTGGGGGAACACAAGTTGGACGCCTCGCGCCGTCGCGGACCACCGTCCTCCGTCTCTCTCCCTCTCTCGGGAAGGGGGGCCGCCCGAGGCGCACGGGCCTCGGACGGCCAGGGGTGGAAGGGCTCCACCCCGAGGTGGCTTCGTACACCTCTTGAACGTTGGGGCCCGGCCGCTCAGTGAGAACGGGGTCTACCCGGGCAGACAGCCTGTCGGCCCCGCGGCCTGGACAGGCAGAGTGGGGAAAAGCCTAGGCCACCGGGCGGGATCGACCGGGTAGCCGCCGTGGGGAACACAACTTGGACGTCTCGCGCCGTCGCGGACCACCGTCCTCCGTCTCTCTCTCCCTCTCTCGGAAGGGAGGCCGCCCGAGGCGCACGGGCCTCGAACGGCCAGGGGTGGAAGGGATCCACCCCCCGCGGGAAGGGGACGCGCGCCGGCGCCCGGACGCGGGAGCGTTGACCCGGGGGTCTTTACTCCGCCGAGGGGTAGCCCGGAGAAGGAGCGAGACCGGCCGGCGGAGGTGGAACACCCCCTCATGCCTCGCTCCTTCTGGGGATAAAGCGCGTCGTCCGCGGGCCGCCGTCCCCTATCCCCGCCGCCCTGGACCGCCCCCGCCTCGGCCGGAGCCCGAGGGGACAGGCGGGGGGTCCTTCGCTTTCAGGAAAACCGTCACCAAACGTGGGGCCCGTGCCCCGCTCTCGGCCGCCCTGAGGCGGGAGAGCTCGGATCGCTCTCTCTCGGCGTCGGCCCCACCGACGCCGCCGCACGACGCCTGGGAAAGGGCTGCACCCCCTGCGCCACGCTTCTCCCCCGGAGTACTCCCCCCCGCAGGGGGCTCCGCGGGGTGTCCCGACACGCAGAGTCGCTCGCCTTCTTCCGCTGGGGACGGAAGGGACGCCCCCGCGCGTCCCTTCCCCATCCTCGAGAGCCGTACACGCCGAGGGTGAACCCGCTCGCCGGGGCGCCGGGGAGCAGGGCCCTTGTGGTCCTTCCCCGGACATGGGCGCGGCGAGGGTCCCTCGGCCGCGCCGGCTCTCCCGTTGACCCACTCTCTCGCCTTGGGTGGTGTGATGGAGGCGGCTGCCTACGCCTCAGCCCGGCATCTCGGAGGGGGGTCGCCCGGGCAGCCAGCCAGCCAGCCAGCCAGCCTGTTGGCCCCGCGGCCTGCACAGGCGGAGTGGGGACACTTGCGCTCTATGACTCTGCTCCCAGGGAGGTGGCAGAGGGGCGGCCGCGGTGCTTTGACTTTGAGCGGTCCCCACTCCAGCACTCTGAGAAATAGTCACTTTGTCAAAGACCGCACACCGCTCGTTCCCTTATATGCAAAAAAGGTGTTCGTCCTGACGTTTTGCGAGCCCTTATTTTACCGTCGTCGGCGCTATCAGGGGAAACAGGCCCGCTCCTTCCGCCTTCATGGAACCGTAGCTCGGCCCCGAGGGCCCAGGATTACCCTCATACCGGTTCTCACGACATGCGTCGACATCGGCTCAGCCCCGGCAGCCGCAGCTCCCGCCGGCCCGGCCAGCCGGGTCCGCCCCCCTGGCCGGCGCCTGGAGCGTCTGGACTTTGACGTTTTTTTCTCCAAGACGCGTCTCTGCCAACTGCCGTGGACTGCAGCAGGGGCTACCTCGGGCTGTGCCCGGCCTCTTGGGGGTCCCGCCTGCCCGCGCAGGCAGCTAGGACAGGGTTATCAGCGCTCTCAGGGGGGCCTCCGCAGACCCCCCACAGGTGGCTCCGTACACCTCTTGAACGTGGCGCCCGGCCGCTCGGAGAGCGGGGTCTTCCCAGGCAAGCCGCCTGTGGGCCCCGCGGCCTGGACAGGCGGAGCGGAGACAAGCCCAGGCTACCGGCAGGATCGACCGGCTGGCAGTCGTGGTGGAACAACGGGGACGCCTCGCGCCGCCGCGGGCCACCGTCCTCCGTCTCTCTCCCACTCTCGGAGGCAGGCCGCCCGAGGCCAACGGGCCTCGGACGGCGTGGGGTGGAAGGGCTCCACCCCAGGGGAAGAAAACACGCCCGCGCGCGTTTGCACAGTCTGCCCCGGCCCGGCATCTCGGAGGGGGGTCGCCCGGGCAGCCAGCCAGCCAGCCAGCCTGTTGGCCCCGCGGTCTGCACAGGCGGAGTGGGGACACTTGCGCTCTACGACTCTGCTCCCAGGGAGGTGGCAGAGGGGCGGCCGCAGTGCTTTGACTTTGAGCGGTCCGCACTCCCTTCTCAGCACTCTGAGAAATAGTCACTTGGTCAAAGACCGCACTCCGCTCGTTCCCTTATATGCAAAAAAGGTGTTCGTCCTGACGTTTTGCGAGGCCTTAATTTACCGCCGTCGGCGCTATCAGGGGGAACAGGCCCGCTCCTTCCGCCCTCCTGGAACCGTGCCTCGGCCCGGAGCGACCAGGATTACCCTCATACCGGTTCTCACGACATGCATCGATACTCGGCTCAGCCCCGGCAGCCGCAGCTCCCACCGGCCCAGCCAGCCGGGTCCGCCACCCTGGCCGGCCCGCCTGGAGCGTTTGGACTTTGTCATTTTTCTCAAAGACTCATCTCTGCCAACTGCCGTGGGATTCAGCAGGGGCTGCCACGGCTGTTCCCCGCCTCCTGGGGTTTCCTGCCCTGCAACACCGGAGGGTCAGGGGGGGTCTTGAGCAACTACTGGTAGGTGCACCTCGGGGGCCCTCTGCAGCCGCCCAGGCCACCCCCGCAGCCAGCACGCTGCTGCCAACAGCCCGCTTCCCCATGACCAGCCAGCCCCTCTGCATACATCTGCTGGGGGTGCTTTTTGGACTTCCCCCGTTTTGGCCTATGGGGAAAAGCCAGGGGGGAAACCTCCAGAGTCCTGCCGACCTCCTGGAACTCAAGCCCGGCCTGGAGCCACCGGTCTGTCCCCTTCCCGGTTCTCAGGGATTTTTTGGACTTGTGATTCTCGTGATTCGCCTCTTCAAACTTTGTTGGACTACAATGGGGGGCGACCGGCGGTCCGTGCCCAGCCTCCAGGGTGTCCTGCCCTGCAACACCAGAGGCTCGGGCAGGGTCTTGACCGACTACTGTTGGGCGCTCCTAGGGGGGCCCCTCCACACCCCCAGGCCCACCTCCAGGGCCTCCCTCCCGGCCCCTGGAGCAGCCAGCGCCCCCTCGCCGTCAACGCTCTCTCCCCGTTGGGACTTTGAAACTTTTCTGACCGTGCAAGCTTCGTCAAACGGCAAGGGGGGGCAGCCGGCGTTCTGTGCCCAGCCTCCTGGGGTCCTGCCGGGGCACATCGGAGGCTCAGCCAGGGTGTTGAGCCACCACTGGCAGGTGCACTCAGGGGGCCCTTCGCAGCCGCCCATGCACACCTCTGCAGCCAGCACACTGCTGCCAACAGCCCGCTCCCCGTCACCCGCCAGCCCCTCTGCATACATCTGCCGGGGGTGCTTTTTTGACTTCCCCCATTGTGGCTTATGAGGAAAAGCCAGGGGGAAAACCTCCAGAGTCAGGCCGACCTCCTGGAACTCCGGCCCGGCCTGGAGCTACTGGTTTGCCCCCTTCCCGGTTCTCAGGACATGCATCGACACTCGGCTCTTCCCCAGCCGCCGCAGCTCCCGCCGGCCCGGCCAGCCGGGTCCGCACCCCTGACCAGCGCCTGGAGCGTTTGGACTTTGTCGTTTTTTTCTCAAAGACTCATCTCTGCCAACGACTTCAGCAGGGGCTGCCACCTGCTGTTCCCCCGCCAATGGGTGTCCTGACCTGCAACACCGGAGGCTCAGGCGTGGTCTTGAGCAACTGCTGGTAGGTGCACCTCGGGGGCCCTCTGCAGCCAGCACACCGCTGCCAACAGCCGGCTCCCCGTCACCATCCAGCCCCTCTGCATACATCTGACGGGGGTGCTTTTTTGACTTCCCCCATTTTGGCCTATGGCGAAAAGCCAGGGGGAAAACCTCCAGAGTCAGGCCGACCTCCTGGAACTCCAGCTCGGCCTGGAGCTACTGGTTTGCCCCCTTCCCGGTTCTCAGGACATGCATCGACACTCGGCTCTTCCCCAGCCGCCGCAGCTCCCGTCGGCCCGGCCAGCCGGGTCCGCCACCCTGGCCGGCGCCTGGAGCATTTGGACTTTGCCATTTTTTTCTCAAAGACTCATCTCTGCCAACGACTTCAGCAGGGGCTGCCACCTGCTGTTCCCCCGCCAATGGGTGTCCTGACCTGCAACACCGGAGGCTCAGGCGTGGTCTTGAGCAACTGCTGGTAGGTGCACCTCGGGGGCCCTCTGCAGCCAGCACACCGCTGCCAACAGCCCGCTCCCCGTCACCATCCAGCCCCTCTGCATACATCTGACGGGGGTGCTTTTTTGACTTCCCCCATTTTGGCCTATGGCGAAAAGCCAGGGGGAAAACCTCCAGAGTCAGGCCGACCTCCTGGAACTCCAGCTCGGCCTTGAGCTACTGGTTTGCCCCCTTCCCGGTTCTCAGGAAATGCATCGATACTCGGCTCTTCCCCAGCCGCCGCAGCTCCCGTCGGCCCGGCCAGCCGGGTCCGCCACCCTGGCCGGCGCCTGGAGCATTTGGACTTTGTCGTTTTTTCTCAAAGACTCATCTCTGCCAGCTGCCAAGGACTTCAGTAGGGGCTGCCACCTGCTGTTCCCCGCCAATGGGTGTCCTGCCCTGCCACACCGGAGGCTCAGGCAGGGTCTTGAGCAACTGCTGGTTGGTGCTCTCAGGGGGCCCCTCCACACCCCCAGGCCCACCTCCAGGGCCTCCCTCCCGGCCCCTGGAGCAGCCAGCGCCCCCTCGCCGTCAACGCTCTCTCCCCGTTGGGACTTTGAAACTTTTCTGACCGCGCAAGCTTCGTCAAACGGCAAGGGGGGCAGCCGGCGTTCTGTGCCCGGCCTCCTGGGGTCCTGCCCGGGCACATCGGAGGCTCAGCCAGGGTGTTGAGCCACCACTGGCAGGTGCACTCAGGGGGCCCTCCGCAGACGCCCATGCACACCTCCGCAGCCAGCACACTGCTGCCAACAGCCCGCTCCCCGTCACCCGCCAGCCCCTCTGCATACATCTGCTGGGGGTGCTTTTTTGACTTCCCCCATTTTGGCTTATGAGGAAAAGCCAGGGGGAAAACCTCCAGAGTCAGGCCGACCTCCTGGAACTCCGGCCCGGCCTGGAGCTACTGGTTTGCCCCCTTCCCGGTTCTCAGGACATGCATCGACACTCGGCTCTTCCCCAGCCGCCGCAGCTCCCGCCGGCCCGTCCAGCCGGGTCCGCACCCCTGGCCGGCGCCTGGAGCGTTTGGACTTTGTCGTTTTTCCTCAAAGACTCATCTCTGCCAACTGCCCTGGGCTTCAGCAGTGGCTGCCGCGGGCTGTGCACGGCCTCCTGGGGGGTCCCGCCTGCCCTCGCAGGCAGCTAGGACAGGGTTCTCAGCAGGGGCTTGGATGCGGTGTCAGGGGGGCCTCCGCAGCCCCCCAAGGTGGCTTCCTACACCTCTCGAACGTTGGGGCCCGGCCGCTCGGAGAGCGGGGTCTGCCCGGGCAGCCAGCCAGCCTGTTGGCCCCGCGGCCTGCACAGGCGGAGTGGGGACCCTCGCGCTCGATGACTCTGCTCCCAGGGAGGTGGCAGAGGGGCGGCCGCGGTGCTTTGACTTTGAGCGGTCCCCACTCCTCAGCACATTGAGAAATAGTCACTTTGTCAAGGACCGCACACCGCTCGTTCCCTTATATGCAAAAAAGGTGTTCGTCCTGACGTTTTGCGAGGCCTTATTTTACCGCCGTCGGCGCTATCAGGGGAAACGGGCCCGCTCCTTCCGCCCTCCTGGAACCGTGCCTCGGCCCGGAGCGACCAGGATCACCCTCATACCGGTTCTCGTGACATACATCGACACTCGGCTCAGCCCCGGCAGCCGCAGCTCCCACCGGCCCAGCCAGCCGGGTCCGCCACCCTGGCCGGCACGCCTGGAGCGTTTGGACTTTGTCGTTTTTTCAAAGACTCATCTCTGCCAACGACTTCAGCAGGGGCTGCCACCTGCTGTTCCCCGCCAATGGGTGTCCTGACCTGCAACACCGGAGGCTCAGGCAGGGTCAAGAGCAACTGCTGGTAGGTGCACTCAGGGGGCCCTCTGCAGCCGCCCAGGGCCACCTCTGCAGCCAGCACACTGCTGCCAACAGCCCGCTCCCCGTCACCCCCCCCCAGGCCCCTCTGCATACATCTGCCGGGGGTGCTTTTTTGACTTCCCCCATTTTGGCCAATGGGAAAATGCCAAGGGGAAAACCTCCAGAGTCAGGCCGACCTCATGGAACTCAAGCCCGGCCTGGAGCCACCGGTCTGTCCCCTTCCCGGTTCTCAGGGATTTTTGGACTTGTGATTTCCGTGATTCGTCTCTTCAAACTTTGTTGGACTACAATGGGGGGCGACCGGCGGTCCGTGCCCGGCCTCCTGGGGTCCTGCCCGGGGACAGCGGAGGCTCAGCCAGGGTTTTGAGCCACCGCTGGCAGGTGCACTCACGGGGCCCTCCGCAGCCGCCCATGCACACCTCTTCAGCCAGCACACTGCTGCCAAACACCCGCTCCCCATCACCCCCCAGCCCCTCTGCATACATCTGCTGGGGGTGCTTTTTTGACTTCCCCCATTTTGGCCTATGGGGAAAAGCCAGGGGGAAAACCTCCAGAGTCAGGCCGACCTTCTGGAACTCGAGCTCGGCTTGGAGCCGCCGGTTTGCCCCCTTCCCGGTTCTCAGGACCTGCATTGACACTCGGCTCAGCCCCGGCAGCCGCAGCCCCCGCCGGCCCAGCCAGCAGGGTCCGCCCCCCTGGCCGGCGCCTGGAGCGTTTGGACTTTGTCATTTTCATGACTTGTCTCCTCAAACTTTGTTCGACTGCAAGGGGGGGTGTGCCGCGGTCCGTGCCCAGCCTCCAGGGGTTGCCCCCGGCCCCTGGAGCAGCCAGCACCCCCTCGCCCTCAACACTCCCCGTTGGGACTTTGAAACTTTTCTGACGGTGCAAGCTTCATCAAACGGCAAGGGGGCAGGCTGCGGTCTGTGCCCGGCCTCCTGGGGTCCTCCCTGGGGACATCGGAGGCTCAGCCAGGGTTTTGAGCCACTGCTGGCAGGTGCACTCAGAGGGCCCTCCGCAGCCGCCCATGCACACCTCTGCAGCCAGCACACCGCTGCCAACAGCCCGCTCCCCATCACCAGCCAGCCCCTCTGCATACATCTGCTGGGGGTGCTTTTTTGACTTCCCCCATTGTGGCCAATGGGAAAATGCCAAGGGGAAAACCTCCAGAGTCCTGCCGACCTCCTGGAACTCCAACCCGGCCTGGAGCCACCGGTTTGTCCCCTTCCCGGTTCTCAGGACCTGCATCGACACTCGGCTTAGCCCCGGCAGCTGCAGCCACCGCCGGCCCGGCCAGCCGTGTCCGCCCCCCTGGCCGGCACGCCTGGAGCGTTTGGACTTTGTCATTTTCATGACTTGTCTCCTCAAACTTTGTTCAACTGCAAGGGGGGCTGCCCCGGCTGTTCCCCGCCTCCTGGGTGTCCTTCCCTGCAACACCGGAGGCTCAGGCAGGGTCTTGACCCACGACTGTTGGGTGCTCCTAGGGGGCCCCTCCACACCCCCAGTCCCACCTCCAGGGGCTCCCCCCGGCCCCTGGAGCAGCCAGCACCCCCTCGCCGTCAACCCTCTCTCCCCGTTGGGACTTTGAAACTTTTTCCGACCGTGCAAGCTTCGTCAAACGGCAAAGGGGGCAAGCGGCGGTCTGTGCCCGGCCTCCTGGGGTCCTGCCCGGGGACATCGGAGGCTCAGCCAGGGTGTTGAGCCACTACTGGTAGGTGCACTCAGGGGGCCCTCCGCAGCCGCCCCGGGCCACCCCTGCAGCCAGCACACACCGCTGCCAACAGCCCGCTCTCCGTCACCAGCCAGCCCCGTCCGCGCACATCTGCCGGGGGTGCTTTTTTTGAGACACACTGTCACTTTGTCAAAGACCGCACACCGCTCGTTCCCTTATACCCCGACAAGGTGTTCGTGCTGACGTTTTGCGAGGCCTTATTTTACCGCCGTCGGCGCTATCAGGGGAAACAGGCCCGCTCCTTCCGCCTTCGTGGAACCGGGGCTCGGCCCGGAGCGACCAGGATTACCCTCATACCGGTTCTCACGACATGCATTGACACTCGGCTCAGCCCCGGCAGCCGCAGCTCCCGCCGGCCCAGCCAGCCGGGTCCGCCGCCCTGGCCGGCACGCCTGGAGCGTTTGGACTTTGTCGTTTTTTCTCCAAGACTCATCTCTGCCAACGACTATAGCATGGGCTGCCACCTGCTGTTCCCCGCCAATGGGTGTCCTGACCTGCAACACCGGAGGCTCAGGCGGGGTCTTGAGCAACGGCTGATAGGTGCACTCAGGGGGCCCTCTGCAGCCGCCCAGGGCCACCCCTGCAGCCACCACACAGCTGCCAACAGCCCGCTCTCCGTCACCCCCCAGCCCCTCTGCATACATCTGCTGGGGGTGCTTTTTTGACTTCCCCCATTTTGGCCAATGGGAAAATGCCAGGGGGAAAGCCTCCAGAGTCATGCCGACCTCGTGGAACTCCAACCCGGCCTGGAGCTACTGGTTTGTCCCCTTCCCGGTTCTCAGGACCTGCATCGACACTCGGCTCAGCCCCGGCAGCCGCGGCCCCCGCCGGCCCGGCCAGCCGGTTCCGCCACCCTGCCCGGCGCCTGGAGCGTTTGGACTTTGTCATTTTTTCCCCCAAGACTCGCCTCTGCCAACTGCCAAGGACTTCAGCAGGGGCTGCCACGGCTGTTCCCCGCCTCCTGGGGTTCATGCCCGGGCACACCGGAGGCTCAGGCAGGGTCTTGAGCAACTACTGTTGGGTGCTCTCAGGGGGGCCCCTCCACACCCCCAGGCCGACCTCCAGGGGCTGCCCCCGGCCCCTGGAGCAGCCAGCACCCCCTCGCCGTCAACACTCTCTCCCCGTTGGGACTTTGAAACTTTTCTGACCGTGCAAGCTTCATTGGACGGCAAGGGGGTGACCTGCGGGCTCTACCCGGCCTCCTGGGGTCCTGCCCGGGGACATCGGAGGCTCAGCCTGGGTCTTGAGCTATTGCTGGTAGGTGCACTCAGGGGGCCCTCTTCAGCCGCCCAGGGCCACCCCTGCAGCCACCAGACAGCTGCCAACAGCCCGCTCTCTGTCACCCCCCAGCCCCTCTGCATACATCTGCTGGGGGTGCTTTTTTGGCTCCCCCCGTTTTGGCCTATGGGGAAAAGCCAGGGGGAAAACCTCCAGAGTCAGGCCGATCCCCTGGAACTCCAACCCGGCCTGGAGCCACCGGTTTGTCCCCTTCCCGGTTCTCAGGACATGCATTGACACTCGGCTCAGCCCCGGCAGCCGCAGCCCCCGCCGGCCCGGCCACCCGGGTCCGCCACCCTGCCCGGCGCCTGGAGCGTTTGGACTTTGTCGTTTTTTCTCCAAGACTCGCCTCTGGCACATGCCATGGACCTCAGCGGGGGCTGCTCCCCGCCTCCCGGGTGTCCTGCCCGGGCACATCGGAGGCTCAGCCAGGGTCTTGGGCCCCTACTGGTAGGTGCACTTTGGGGGCCCTCCGCAGCCGCCCAGGCCCACCCCTGCAGCCGCCACACAGCTGCCAACAGCCCGCTCTCCATCACCCCCCAGCCCATTGCACACATCTGCCG